>NW_004444001.1:2006741-2017047 GCF_000243295.1 Trichechus manatus latirostris | reverse complement strand
CAATATACGCCAAAAAGAAAAAAAAAAAAAAAAAAAAAGAAGAAGAAAAGAAAGAAAAAAGTAGTTTAGAAGGTCTGCTCTCCAACCAAACAACTCAAATTGATAGGATTTGGTACATTTGTACAAGACAGCATTACAACACAGGAGAGGAAGAGGTCTCTAGGGTTGGCCAAATCCTTGCGAAATGGCAAAGAAATATCCCCGATTCTGGGGTCACCTTGTAAAAATTCCTAATCGGAAAGGGCCAACTCAAGATAAAGTAAGGTCTGGTTGGAGAATTTTTCTGTCGCCCCCGCAGGCGGCCCCAACAGAATCTTTGAAGAGCCCAGGAGAAAGATTCGTACATGTCAAACTGAGAGTTATCCCAGGAAAGGGGCTATCCTCGTGAAAGCAACCACCTGTGTGGAGACCCCCGAGAAGGAGTTCTGTTTAAAGTGAGAAGCAGCCCTCCGAACCCAGAGCCGACTCTGGCTACTCACCCAACTCCACTACCCCTTACGTCCGGCCTCCGGCCACCTCCCGGCTGAGAACAGCCCCTCCAGAGACCTCCGCCCCCAGGTTCTGGTCTGCTCCCACACACAGCCGTCCCCAAAAGCTCGCCGCCCGTTCCTCTTCCTGACAGCTGCCCTGCCGCCACCAGGCGGTCACCGCTCCCCCACCGGGATTCCCCAAACCAGCCTTCCGGAATCCGTGGCGCCCCAGGCCCGCGGGATTTAGACCTTAGAATCTGCAGGGGTTTGGTCCAGTCCTCTCTCCCTCTCAGCGTCCTGGGCTCACCTCCCCGGCAGCTTGGCGTTCCTTTTCCAAAACTGCTTGCTGTTCTCGGAGGCCATTGCTCTGGCCCGGGGAAGGCGTTGTAGGCGGGCCGGGGGTACCCGGCGTGACGCCCCCACGACCCCGCAACCGGAGGGCCAACCCAGGCCGCTTCCCCGCCGCGGGTCACCCGCTTCCAGCTCTTGGGGGCGCCATCTTGGAAGTGGGCAACCCCCCACCCAGCGCCGCTGCCATTGGTGAGCTCTGCAGGCCGTGAACGGGCAGACCAATCGGAAGCCCAAATCCTGCAAGCTGCTGAAGCCGAACGGTAGCGTCAAGGGCCGGGCGCACAGGTGGATCAGGAAGGCGGAGCTTGGACGAGCAGGGAGGCGGAGCTGAAAGTTCCTACCCCTTGGGAGGAGAAGCAGGTAAAGAAAGAGGTTTATTGGAAGGAGGAAAGGGTACAGTTTTCTTTGGGGTGAAAGATGTCTCTTGAGTTCCTGAATCTAATAGTTTTTGGAAGGAGAGAGCTTGATAATGTCTTTATAGACATAAATCTCTAACCTAAAAGTAAGGGCCTATGTGTTGATGGCGGTCCATTTTTAACATCTCTCAACTCAGTGGCACTCAGTTATTACCTTCCCCCTTTCTTGTTGGGTTTGGGCCGTGCTTTTTTATCTGTGAAGGAGGATCGATATGGATTCGATAGCCTAGAGCTGCTAACTGTTCAACACGGTAAGTAACGGTTGGTTCATCACAGAGTCTCCCTGGCCTCTGTTAATTGAATACTCTTAAAGGACTTGTGCTGTGGGTGAAATTCAAATGATCTAATCCCTGTTTCAATCAATAACTCACTGTAAGAACCCAGATGCTGACAAGCAGTGTATAGGACGGACTAGAACTGCCCTATAGGGTTTCCAAGGCTGTAAATCTTTAAGGAAGCCGACTGCCACATCTTTTTTGTGCAGAGTGGCAGATGGGTTCCAACAGCTGACCTTTAGGTTAGCAGCCAAAGGCTCAACCACTGCACCACCAGGGCTCCTCAGTTCAAACTGCCAAGTGTTATTTCTTGCTAGAACATAGTAGCTCTCCATGGTGTGAATGACAAAGATTAACGATGTACCTTCCCCCTCCCCTTAATTTCCCTTACTACCTGTTAAAAATCCGTTGCCCTCAAGTAGATTCTGACTCTTAGCGACTCTAGGACATAGTAGAACTTCCCCATAGGGTTTCCAAGGAGCGCCTGGTGGATTCAAACTGCTGACCGTTTGGTTAGCAGCCAGGCTCTTAACCTCTCTGCCACCAGGGCTCCAATTTCCCTTACTAATCTAGTATAAATATTTCACCCTTGAATTTATTTTCAGTCTAATTTTGACTCAAAATGAGATTTAAAATTAGCGTTTTAAATCCTTTAAATGCCTTTTTGGTGTTTTACTCTTTTTTAAGTTTCTGTGTTTGTAAACCATGGTGATTTACAGAGAGTGGGAGTGGGAGGTAGTCCAGAGTAGTTTTTGCCCCAACAAGGATGTTCTTTGCCTCTATGGAAGTAGAGACTTTTGAGGTGAACCGGCTGTCCCTCCCCCACCCCTATTTACTGCTACTACATGTCCTACCACATGTTGGAATATACTTAAGGACCCTCTGTCTAAAGAAGTACCTTCTTTTATCGGCCTGTTTCTACAAAGACATCACCCCCATTTTCAAGCTTCTTTTGTCTAATTCCAGAATTAAGGATTCTTGTATGAAAGGGGCTATTTTTACCCCCTCCAAATCTTTCCTACTTTTACAGACTTTCATCTTATCTCCTCTCAGATAGTCACCTTTAAGGGCTTTTAATCCATCGGAAAAAAAAAGGCCCTCTATCTTTTTTTTTTTTTTTAATCATTTTAGCTACCTTTCTAGGGCTCTTTTCTTTCTTCAGATGCAGTGAGCAGCACTGTACACTGAGCCCCGAGATGGCTGTCCTGAGCTTTTGTTGAAGCTGATGTTTTCTCTTTATTTGGACATCCAGAACTTTTGCTGGCCTTTCAGACTTTAGAACAGCTGATGTCTTGAAGGAATGATCTACAGAGACTTCTAGATGGCTTCCCTTGGTGGTAGTTCAGAGTTCATTCTCTTTAAAGTATCATCTGAATTGTCTTTCCCTATGTGAGCTGCCTTACACTTGTCCACATGGTAAGACACCTGCCTCTTTCCAGCCTATTCACATTGCTTTAGAAATGTTCCAGAAGATGCTCCCTGTTGACTTGACATTTCACTATGTGGAAAGCAGAGTATGATTTGTGTACCTAGACATGTCTCAAAGTATTCCTTTTTCTTAATCATTTATGAAATGTTAAATAACACTGATTCCCAGGGGATACTGTTAACACTGTTCAACTCAGAGAAGCCCTATTATTTCTATTCTTTGTCTTCTACATCTAAGCCAGTTTTGAATACAAGACAAGAAAAATCCACCCCAGTCTCCTGGTGACATAAATTTTTAAATAGTCTTTGGTAGGAAGGTTGAGAATCATTGGATCCATTCTCACAATGACCACCACCACGACCACTCTAACCTAAACCGACCACATCTTTCTATGAACCATTACAGAAGCTTCCTATTAGGACTGCCTGCTTCCACTCTTGCCCCTCTAGTCTATCCTCCACACAGCACCCAGAGAGATCCTCTTAAAATACAGGTCAGATCATGTCACTCCTCTGCTCAAAATCTTGAAATGGCTCCCATCACACTTGGTATTAAATCCAAATTCCTTAAACGCCCTACATGATATGGTTCCACCCACCTCTCTAGTCTCATCTCATTCTGCTGTCTTCCCTACTTAATCTACTCCAACCACGCTGGCCTTTTTGCTGTCCCTCGAACACTCCACACGTGTACCTACTTCAAGGCCTTTGCATTAGCTGTTTCCTCTGATTGGAATTCTCTTTCCCCAGATATCTGAATGGCTTGCTCCCTCATTTCATTTAGGTATATTCCTAAACGTCTTCACCTTGGAGAGGACTTCCCTGACCAGCCATCTTAAATAGTAGGCTCCACCTACTCAGTTTTTTTTCAGAATAGCACTTATTACTACCCGCCATATTATGTACTTGTTTGTTGTTTGTCTCCATCCACTAAAATGAAAACCCACCCTCCCCAGGCAGGGACTTGGTTTTGTTCTCTACTGTATCCCCACCACATGAATTATTATTTAGCACATCCAAACCAAACCCATTGCCATCGAGTAGAGTCTGAATCATGGCAACGCCATGTGCTACAGAGTAGAACTGCTCTGTAGGGTTTTATTGGATGCAGTCTTTTTTTTTTTTAAATTGTTGTGCTTTAAGTGAAAGTTTACAATTCAAGTTAGTCTCTCATACAAAAATTTATACATACGTTGTTATGTGACCCTTGTTGCTCTCCCTATACTGTGACAGCACACTCCTCCTTTCCACCCCGGATTTCCCGTGTTCATTCAACCAGCTCCTGACCCTCTCTGCCTTCTCATCTCTATGCTGCAGTCTTTACATAAGCAGATCGCCAGGTCTTTCTCCCACAGAGCCGCTAGGTGGATTCGGACTGCCAGCCTTTTGGTTAGTAGCTGAGTGCTTTAACCATTTATGCCACCAGAGCTCCTTGTTTGGGACCTAGCAGGTGCTTAATAAATATCTATTGAGCTAAAGAATGAAGAGTGTGAGAAATTCATATCTTCTATTTTGTGTTGTTCATACACATTTCTGGTTGGGAATGATTATGGAAACCATGTTTCCTAACTCCTAGTAGGATGTGTCCATTTACCAAAGATTCTATAAGTATGCCCATACCCTTTTTTGAAAAACAGTCTTGCACACTTAGGAAAGAGTATCCTCTTCAAACCCTTTTGCAGCTTCTGAGAAATGTCTCTGTACCTAGAGTGATGAGGGAGGGAGGCCACACCCCTAACCAGGATATTAATCAAATCAACCCTGTCCATCAAAGGAGAGAGAACTGTGGCAGCCAGATCACCCTCACATCACATTTTGCCTAGCTAGAGGTGAAAATCACTGGTTTGAGGTTCCCATGGGGTCCTTGGAGCCCTTTTGATGGAGGCCGGTAGTGGTGGGCACAGACTGGTCCACTAGACCAGTGCTTCTCATACGTTAATGTACACGTGAATCACCTAGGGATCTTATTAAAAGCCTAGATTCTGATTCATTGGGTCAGGGTGGAGCCTACAATCCTGCATTTCTAACAAGCTCCCTGGTGACACTGATGCTGTAGATCTGTTAATAGCACTGTATGGCTCTGTGATGAATTTATCCCAAGGGTTTGATTATTTTCAGGCTGTAAGGAGAGGACTCTCAATGTTGTCTGCCTGCAGGTTTTCACCCTTTCCCTCCTTAAGTTCATCTTCATTTATAATGGGAGTAAAACAACTTTTGTTGTGGTTAGCTGCCTTAAAATTGGCCCCCGACTCATGGCAACCCCGTGCACAATGGAACAAAATGCTGCCCAGTCCTGTGCCATTTCCACGGTCAATTGTGGATCGGACCATTGTGATCCATAGGGTTTTCACTGGCTGATTTTCAGAAGTAGATTGCCAGGCCTTTCTTACTAGTCTGCCTTAGTCTGGAAGCTCCACTGAAACCTGTTCAGCATCATAGCAACACACAAGCCTCCACTGATAGAGGGTGCATTGGCCAGGAATTGAATCCCGTCTCCAGCATGGAAGGCAAGAATTCTATGGGACAAAGCAAAGTTAAGAGAATGAGATATGCAGCGATTGAATATGGACTAAAAAGAGGTAGGTGTATCCCACCCCGTAGGGAAAGTTTTATAGAAAAGATAAGCCGTGAGTGGGGCACACAGGAAAAAAAGAGAAAGGCCTGAAGAATAGTATGGAGGTCATTTTAGAGCAGAAGCTCCTGGGGAAGTTAAAAATAGAGAAAAAAGCCTCTGAATTTAGTTACAAAGAGGTCACTGGCAGACTTTAACCTCAGCCAAGCAGTGAAGTGGAAGGAAGTAGGCACTGTGATGAGAGGAAGGGGTAAGAATTCAAACAAGAAGCAGCCGTCAGAATGCACTGCAAAATGTTGGACTGCCAAAGGGATGGTGAGGTAAAGCTGGGATTTAAGAGCAAGACGGCTTTTTCAGTACCTAAATAACCACTGTTGTTCTTAGTTGCCACTGAGTCGATTCTGACTCATGGCGACCCCATGTGTTACAGAATAGAACTGCTGTATAGGGTTTTCTTGGCTGTAGTCTTTACAGAAGCAGATCACAAGGCCTCTTCTTCCTTGGCATTGCTGGGTGGGTTTTAACCACCAACCTTTAGGTTAGAGGTCAAGCACAAACGGTTTGTGCTGTCAAGTTGATTTTGACTCATCATGACCCCATACGTGCAGAGTAGGACTGCTCCATAGGGTTTTCAAGGCTGTGATCTTTTGGAAGCAGATCAGCAGGACTACCTTCTGAGGCACCTCTGGGGGAGTTCAAACCACCAGCCTTTTGACTAGTAGTTAAGTGTTTAACCATTTGCACCACCCAGGCACTAAGCAACTGTTAGGAAGAATCAAATATGAGAGATTAGTTATGTTAGAGAAGGCTAAGGAATAAGCAAAAGACTGAAGAAGCAAGAGTTATTGGAGTAAAGAGAGGAAGAGAGAGTGATTAGAGTTTGGGGGGTGAGGGGAAAGATTAGGTATTTGATTCCTAGGAATTTATTATAAGAAGATAAGTAAAAAGGAAGGGAAAAATCTCTGTGCACAGAGATGTTCCTTGTTTACCTTGTAACCAACAGAGGGAAAATGAAAACAATATAAAGGTTTAAACATGAGAAGGTGGTTACAAAATTTTGGTGTGTGATTTATAAACTTGATGAACCATATTATCATATAATATACGTTTAAATTTATAAATATAACTTTAAAAGTACAAATTTAAATGCTACATAGCACATGAAAGAAGTTTATGGAAGCGTTTGGGGTCTTAAAAGCTTGTGAGCGGCCATCTAAGATACATCCACTGGTTCCATCCTGGCTGGAGCAAGGGAGAATGAAGAAAACCAAAGACACAAGGGAAAGATTAGTCAAAGGACTAATGGACCACAACTACCACAGCCTCCACCAGACTGAGTCCAGCACAACTAGATGGTGCCCGGCTACCACCACTGACTGTTCTGACAGGGATCACAATAGAAGGTCCCGGACAGAGCTGGAGAAAAATGTAGAACAAAATTCTAACTCACAAAAAAAGACCAGACTTACTGGCCTGACAGAGACTGGAGAAAACCTGAGAGTATGGCCCCTGGACACCCTTTTAGCAGTAATGAAGTCTCTCCTGAGGTTCACCCTTCATCCAGAGATTAGACAGGTCCATAAAACAAAACGAGACTAAAGGGGCACACCAGCCAAGGGGCAAGGTCTAGAAGGAAAGAGGGGACAGGAAAGCTGATAATAGGGAACCCAAGGTTGAGAAGGGAGAGTGTTGACTTGTCATGGAGTTGGTAACCAATGTCACAGAACAATATGTATACTAACTGTTTAATGAGAAGCTAGTTCTGTAAACCTCGATCTAAAAAAAGTTTATAGAATGATGTAGAGTGGGTGAAAAGTAGAAGGCAAAATGTCTTTCCCTGATTTCAATAAAAAATATATGGGTTTAGTCAAAGACTGGAAGAAAACATGGAAAAATTAAGCAATTTTTGTTAGATGGTAGACTTATAGATCTTTAACTTGAAGAATTTTTCTTTAATGCTGCCATATTTTTATTATTACGAAATATGTTAGTCATACAATAAACCAAGAGTTGGCAAACTTTTTCTATAAAGGGCCAGATAGTAAGTATTTTAGGCTTTTCAGGCCGTACAATCTCTGTTGCCACGACTCAACTTAGCAGTTGTAGTGCAAAAGCAACACTGGATAATAAGTGAGTGAGCATGACTCTATTCCACCACCATTTTTATTTATGGACATGGAAATTTGGATTTTATATAATTTTCACATCATGAAATATTCAATTTTTTTCAGACATTAAAAAATATAAAAACCATTCTTATCTCACAGACCTTGTAAAAACAGCACACCAGATTTGACCCATGGGTGGTCGTTTGCCAACCCCTACAATAAACAATAAAGGACAAATAACATATACATATATTCTATACTCATAACCGAGACTAAGAAACAAAAAACCTTAAGATACCATTAAAGTCTCCTTTTTGCCCCGACCTAAGCCCATTCCCCTCCCTCTCTCCAGTGGAAACCACTATCGTGCGTTCCATGTTCAGCATTTCCATGCATGTTGTAGGCTTTTACTACATATGTGGCTATCTATAAACAACATGTTTTTCATGTTTGGAAACTTTATAAATACTATCACTCTGTACATATGCTTCAGCAACTGGCTTTGTTTGCTCAACATTATGTTGATACATGGAGCTCTAGTTTAATCATCGTAACTGTGATACAGTGTTCGATTATGTGAATATTCCTCAATAGTCGTTTCCAATTATTAGTTATTTTCAACAGTACCGTAGTCAACATGGAGCCCTGGTGGCTCAGTGGTTAAGAGCTTGGCTGCTAACCAAAAGATCGGCAGTTCAAATCTACCAGCTGTTCCTTGGAAACCCTATGGAGCAGTTTTACTCTGTTCACTAGGGTTGCTGTGAATCAGAATCAGCTTGACGGGAACGGGTTTGGTTTGTTTTTTTTGGTAGTCAACATTATTTTTACTTACTACCATGTGCAAAATACGTTCTAGTGAAAACTTTCAAATTTCAGCTTGTCCACTATTAGTGAGTTGATATAAATTTAAACATTGGTACCTTTAATGAATAGAATAGATAGGAATAGTAAAGATCAAAATGTGTTGCATGTAGTTTGGATAGGTATTGTTTTTGCAAAATTTTTGTTTTGGTGTTATACACATGTAGATATGCATACACATATGTATGTGTGTTTATATATATGTATGTTTTATTCTGTTGTACATAGGATTGCTATGAGTCGGAATCGACTTGATGGCATCTAACGACAGCAACAATATGTATGTATAAATTACATATATATATAATATACTTGGTTGTAATTTAAAATGTATGTCTTTATAAGAGGTTGTGGTCAGAAAATTTGAAAACCACTGATTTAATGTACATACCTAGAAAAGGCATTGCTGGATCACAGGATATGCACTAATTCAACATTACCTAATGTTGCAAAATGCTCTCCAAAATGGATTTTCCAATTTATACTCCTCCTCACTGCAATGAATGAAAATAACCATTGTTCCACATCCTCACCTATTAATAGAATTTTCTCATAGGTATAAAATATCATACACACAAAGTAATATATAAAACTAATGTGTACAGGTTGAAGAATAATAACAGCATATGCACTCATGTACCCACTCCCCGGGCTATGGATTAAAACATTACCTGTACCTTAGAAGCCTCTTAGGGGTTCTTTCCCATGGGCTTCCTCGCTTCAGGAGTAACTTCTGTCCAAAATTTTGTATTAGCCATTCTCTTGCTTTTCTGTACTTTTTTCCCTATGTTGGTATCCTTAAAGAATATAGTGTCTACATTAGTTATAAAAGTGATCAAAAAAAAAAAAAAAAATAGAGGTGTGTACTATGTCTTAAGAAAACACAGTGGGGTGTGGTCTCCTCTGCTTGGGAAGCTAGGAAAGGTCTTGAAGAATGAGTAGGAGTTTACCAGATACACAAGGAGGGAAAAGCATCCTAGGCAAAAGGATGACGCATATATGGAACTGCGAGATCTACAAGACAAGTTGTATTTGAGAAACTGTAGGAGAAGCTGGTAGTGCCTCGACCTTTCAGCGTGCTCAGTGCATCTCTTTGCCTGAAGGCTCTTCCTCCAGCTCCCCAGAACTGCAGAAAGCCATGCTACCCACACTCATGGCATACTGGAAGTGCCTTGGAGTTAACACCTCCTGGGAGCAGTCCTCAACCAATGACTCTTACAGTTGGTGTATAAATACCCCAGCTCCCTCACTCTTCGTATAGGATAATCCTGAAGGGTGGGTTTCCTAGTGTTTCTTTACAGGATTAAGCTTCTGTTGCCCACTGTGGTAATTAGCTTAATAGCTTACCCTTTATTGGCTCCTTCCACCTCTTCCTTACTGGTGTTTCATCACCTCCCAAATAAACTATTTGCACTCAAATCCTTGTCTCAGGGTCAGCTTCTGTGAGAACACAAACTAAAATAAACTGTAAGTAGCACTACATGGTAAGAACAGAGAGTGCAAAAAATGGGATGGAGTAACAGGAGATATTGGGGCAGAGGCCTACATGGAGGACTTCTAATGCCATTTCGAGGACTGTGTTACATTTTCCTCTAGGCAATGGGACAGTCATTGAAAGTTTAAGCAGGAACATGGCATTGTAGGGATATATGCCATTTAAACATGGCTGCACTATTGACAACTGCAGCCCCCACAGGCCTCTATGCTGTATGTTACATGTTGGAGACTTGTCAGCGATGAGAAAGAGATTAGGCACGACTTGTTTTCCCAAACCTATTGTCCTGTTACTGATTGGCTTGTTTACCTGAATTCCTTCTCCCTTGCC
>NW_004444001.1:1998102-2006641 GCF_000243295.1 Trichechus manatus latirostris | reverse complement strand
GGCCACATAAACCAGAGACCTCATCAACCTGAGACCAGAAGAACTAGATGGTGCCCGGCTACCACCAATGACTGCCCTGACAGGGAACACAACAGAGTCCCAGATGGAGCAGGAGAGAAGTGGGGTGCAGAACTCAAATTCTAGTAAAAAGACCAGACTTAATGGTCTGACTGAGACTGGAGGATCCCCGGAAAGCATGGCCCCTGGATTCTCTATCAGCCCAGAACTAAAACAATTTCCGAGGCCAACTGTTCAGACAGGGATTGGACTGGACTGTGGGACATAAAGTGATACTCATGAGGAGTGTGCCTCTTAACTCAAATAGATACATGAGAGTAAACGGGCAGCTTCTGTCTGGAGGTGAGATGGGAAGGCAGAGGGGGTTAGGAGCTGGTTGAATGGACATGGGGAATCAGGGGTGGAATGGAGGAGTGTGCTGTCACAGTATGGGGAGAGCAATTAGAGTCACATAACAATGTATGTATAAATTTTTGTATTGGAAAAAATTTTAAAAAAAAAGAATAAACAATGAAGACAAACAACTAGTATTTAACTAGTATGAGAAACATTCTTTTACATGTTTACTTGCTCTACTAATAACAGTAATATTAATAATTACTACTCAGTGAGCAACTATAATGTGCTAAAGAAACACTGATCTAGGTTCTTTATAAATAGAGTATTTCACTGAGTCCTCACAATAACCCTGAGGAAGGTATTTTCATCCTTATCTCATAGATACAGATATCTCAGTAAAGTGGGGTCTAGAGAGATTAAGTAAATTATTTGTCCTTGGTCCCAAAGGTAAGTAAGAGAGCTCAAACAAATGCCCAGGTCTTTTCGCAGTCAAATGTTCTTTCCTCTTTGCCTCCGTATTCCTCTTCAAAACAAAAAGGGAAGCCAGAAACTTGAAGAAACTGAATAAAGATTCCTTTTCCTATCTCACAAAAGTAGTGCTTTCAAAAAGTTGACTGTTTTAGAGTCCAGTAGGGAAAACAAAAGATCATCAATAGCAACGAGTAGTCAACAGGCACAAAAGAACCACACCATGTCCCACATCTTATCTATTCCTTCCTGATTTAACAGTTATCCCATTGATTTTGATTATTATCTTAGGATGTCAAAATGTAATGATCTCACTATGGAAAACCCCAAAGAACAGGCAGTTAGCACAGCGGGAGAGCACACTAGACCAGGAAGGAAAAGGAAATCAGCTGGCAGAAGTGGTGCTAATCTAAAAACATCAAACACCTTTAACATTAACACTGTAATTCCACAGCACTTTAATCTGAAGCTATCTTTGCATTCCCTTGTATTATTTTAATACTATATTACTAAAAGCTGGTTCCCACACTATCCTCTGTAGGTCAAATAAGATCCTAAATAAAATAAGTCTGCTATATAGCTACCACTGACCCTTATTTCTCTCTTGCTAAAAGTCACAATTTCAAAGGATTATCCCAGAGGGAAACGACTAAATCAACTAGGAAAGGTGGCATGTGTGCACAACCAAACGTGAATTTCGTCACCAAGCAGACTGTAGCTGGCAGAAATCCTAAATGCACGACTAAAACACACATTTCCTCCTTATACTTCTCAGAACTCTGCCCAGAACAAATTGAGACTGTAAACCAACAGCAGAGAGATAGATGATTGCTAGAAGTCTCAATATACGCCAAAAAGAAAAAAAAAAAAAAAAAAGAAGAAGAAAAGAAAAAAGAAAAAAGTAGTTTAGAAGGTCTGCTCTCCAACCAAACAACTCAAATTGATAGGATTTGGTACATTTGTACAAGACAGCATTACAACACAGGAGAGGAAGAGGTCTCTAGGGTTGGCCAAATCCTTGCGAAATGGCAAAGAAATATCCCCGATTCTGGGGTCACCTTGTAAAAATTCCTAATCGGAAAGGGCCAACTCAAGATAAAGTAAGGTCTGGTTGGAGAATTTTTCTGTCGCCCCCGCAGGCGGCCCCAACAGAATCTTTGAAGAGCCCAGGAGAAAGATTCGTACATGTCAAACTGAGAGTTATCCCAGGAAAGGGGCTATCCTCGTGAAAGCAACCACCTGTGTGGAGACCCCCGAGAAGGAGTTCTGTTTAAAGTGAGAAGCAGCCCTCCGAACCCAGAGCCGACTCTGGCTACTCACCCAACTCCACTACCCCTTACGTCCGGCCTCCGGCCACCTCCCGGCTGAGAACAGCCCCTCCAGAGACCTCCGCCCCCAGGTTCTGGTCTGCTCCCACACACAGCCGTCCCCAAAAGCTCGCCGCCCGTTCCTCTTCCTGACAGCTGCCCTGCCGCCACCAGGCGGTCACCGCTCCCCCACCGGGATTCCCCAAACCAGCCTTCCGGAATCCGTGGCGCCCCAGGCCCGCGGGATTTAGACCTTAGAATCTGCAGGGGTTTGGTCCAGTCCTCTCTCCCTCTCAGCGTCCTGGGCTCACCTCCCCGGCAGCTTGGCGTTCCTTTTCCAAAACTGCTTGCTGTTCTCGGAGGCCATTGCTCTGGCCCGGGGAAGGCGTTGTAGGCGGGCCGGGGGTACCCGGCGTGACGCCCCCACGACCCCGCAACCGGAGGGCCAACCCAGGCCGCTTCCCCGCCGCGGGTCACCCGCTTCCAGCTCTTGGGGGCGCCATCTTGGAAGTGGGCAACCCCCCACCCAGCGCCGCTGCCATTGGTGAGCTCTGCAGGCCGTGAACGGGCAGACCAATCGGAAGCCCAAATCCTGCAAGCTGCTGAAGCCGAACGGTAGCGTCAAGGGCCGGGCGCACAGGTGGATCAGGAAGGCGGAGCTTGGACGAGCAGGGAGGCGGAGCTGAAAGTTCCTACCCCTTGGGAGGAGAAGCAGGTAAAGAAAGAGGTTTATTGGAAGGAGGAAAGGGTACAGTTTTCTTTGGGGTGAAAGATGTCTCTTGAGTTCCTGAATCTAATAGTTTTTGGAAGGAGAGAGCTTGATAATGTCTTTATAGACATAAATCTCTAACCTAAAAGTAAGGGCCTATGTGTTGATGGCGGTCCATTTTTAACATCTCTCAACTCAGTGGCACTCAGTTATTACCTTCCCCCTTTCTTGTTGGGTTTGGGCCGTGCTTTTTTATCTGTGAAGGAGGATCGATATGGATTCGATAGCCTAGAGCTGCTAACTGTTCAACACGGTAAGTAACGGTTGGTTCATCACAGAGTCTCCCTGGCCTCTGTTAATTGAATACTCTTAAAGGACTTGTGCTGTGGGTGAAATTCAAATGATCTAATCCCTGTTTCAATCAATAACTCACTGTAAGAACCCAGATGCTGACAAGCAGTGTATAGGACGGACTAGAACTGCCCTATAGGGTTTCCAAGGCTGTAAATCTTTAAGGAAGCCGACTGCCACATCTTTTTTGTGCAGAGTGGCAGATGGGTTCCAACAGCTGACCTTTAGGTTAGCAGCCAAAGGCTCAACCACTGCACCACCAGGGCTCCTCAGTTCAAACTGCCAAGTGTTATTTCTTGCTAGAACATAGTAGCTCTCCATGGTGTGAATGACAAAGATTAACGATGTACCTTCCCCCTCCCCTTAATTTCCCTTACTACCTGTTAAAAATCCGTTGCCCTCAAGTAGATTCTGACTCTTAGCGACTCTAGGACATAGTAGAACTTCCCCATAGGGTTTCCAAGGAGCGCCTGGTGGATTCAAACTGCTGACCGTTTGGTTAGCAGCCAGGCTCTTAACCTCTCTGCCACCAGGGCTCCAATTTCCCTTACTAATCTAGTATAAATATTTCACCCTTGAATTTATTTTCAGTCTAATTTTGACTCAAAATGAGATTTAAAATTAGCGTTTTAAATCCTTTAAATGCCTTTTTGGTGTTTTACTCTTTTTTAAGTTTCTGTGTTTGTAAACCATGGTGATTTACAGAGAGTGGGAGTGGGAGGTAGTCCAGAGTAGTTTTTGCCCCAACAAGGATGTTCTTTGCCTCTATGGAAGTAGAGACTTTTGAGGTGAACCGGCTGTCCCTCCCCCACCCCTATTTACTGCTACTACATGTCCTACCACATGTTGGAATATACTTAAGGACCCTCTGTCTAAAGAAGTACCTTCTTTTATCGGCCTGTTTCTACAAAGACATCACCCCCATTTTCAAGCTTCTTTTGTCTAATTCCAGAATTAAGGATTCTTGTATGAAAGGGGCTATTTTTACCCCCTCCAAATCTTTCCTACTTTTACAGACTTTCATCTTATCTCCTCTCAGATAGTCACCTTTAAGGGCTTTTAATCCATCGGAAAAAAAAAGGCCCTCTATCTTTTTTTTTTTTTTTAATCATTTTAGCTACCTTTCTAGGGCTCTTTTCTTTCTTCAGATGCAGTGAGCAGCACTGTACACTGAGCCCCGAGATGGCTGTCCTGAGCTTTTGTTGAAGCTGATGTTTTCTCTTTATTTGGACATCCAGAACTTTTGCTGGCCTTTCAGACTTTAGAACAGCTGATGTCTTGAAGGAATGATCTACAGAGACTTCTAGATGGCTTCCCTTGGTGGTAGTTCAGAGTTCATTCTCTTTAAAGTATCATCTGAATTGTCTTTCCCTATGTGAGCTGCCTTACACTTGTCCACATGGTAAGACACCTGCCTCTTTCCAGCCTATTCACATTGCTTTAGAAATGTTCCAGAAGATGCTCCCTGTTGACTTGACATTTCACTATGTGGAAAGCAGAGTATGATTTGTGTACCTAGACATGTCTCAAAGTATTCCTTTTTCTTAATCATTTATGAAATGTTAAATAACACTGATTCCCAGGGGATACTGTTAACACTGTTCAACTCAGAGAAGCCCTATTATTTCTATTCTTTGTCTTCTACATCTAAGCCAGTTTTGAATACAAGACAAGAAAAATCCACCCCAGTCTCCTGGTGACATAAATTTTTAAATAGTCTTTGGTAGGAAGGTTGAGAATCATTGGATCCATTCTCACAATGACCACCACCACGACCACTCTAACCTAAACCGACCACATCTTTCTATGAACCATTACAGAAGCTTCCTATTAGGACTGCCTGCTTCCACTCTTGCCCCTCTAGTCTATCCTCCACACAGCACCCAGAGAGATCCTCTTAAAATACAGGTCAGATCATGTCACTCCTCTGCTCAAAATCTTGAAATGGCTCCCATCACACTTGGTATTAAATCCAAATTCCTTAAACGCCCTACATGATATGGTTCCACCCACCTCTCTAGTCTCATCTCATTCTGCTGTCTTCCCTACTTAATCTACTCCAACCACGCTGGCCTTTTTGCTGTCCCTCGAACACTCCACACGTGTACCTACTTCAAGGCCTTTGCATTAGCTGTTTCCTCTGATTGGAATTCTCTTTCCCCAGATATCTGAATGGCTTGCTCCCTCATTTCATTTAGGTATATTCCTAAACGTCTTCACCTTGGAGAGGACTTCCCTGACCAGCCATCTTAAATAGTAGGCTCCACCTACTCAGTTTTTTTTCAGAATAGCACTTATTACTACCCGCCATATTATGTACTTGTTTGTTGTTTGTCTCCATCCACTAAAATGAAAACCCACCCTCCCCAGGCAGGGACTTGGTTTTGTTCTCTACTGTATCCCCACCACATGAATTATTATTTAGCACATCCAAACCAAACCCATTGCCATCGAGTAGAGTCTGAATCATGGCAACGCCATGTGCTACAGAGTAGAACTGCTCTGTAGGGTTTTATTGGATGCAGTCTTTTTTTTTTTTAAATTGTTGTGCTTTAAGTGAAAGTTTACAATTCAAGTTAGTCTCTCATACAAAAATTTATACATACGTTGTTATGTGACCCTTGTTGCTCTCCCTATACTGTGACAGCACACTCCTCCTTTCCACCCCGGATTTCCCGTGTTCATTCAACCAGCTCCTGACCCTCTCTGCCTTCTCATCTCTATGCTGCAGTCTTTACATAAGCAGATCGCCAGGTCTTTCTCCCACAGAGCCGCTAGGTGGATTCGGACTGCCAGCCTTTTGGTTAGTAGCTGAGTGCTTTAACCATTTATGCCACCAGAGCTCCTTGTTTGGGACCTAGCAGGTGCTTAATAAATATCTATTGAGCTAAAGAATGAAGAGTGTGAGAAATTCATATCTTCTATTTTGTGTTGTTCATACACATTTCTGGTTGGGAATGATTATGGAAACCATGTTTCCTAACTCCTAGTAGGATGTGTCCATTTACCAAAGATTCTATAAGTATGCCCATACCCTTTTTTGAAAAACAGTCTTGCACACTTAGGAAAGAGTATCCTCTTCAAACCCTTTTGCAGCTTCTGAGAAATGTCTCTGTACCTAGAGTGATGAGGGAGGGAGGCCACACCCCTAACCAGGATATTAATCAAATCAACCCTGTCCATCAAAGGAGAGAGAACTGTGGCAGCCAGATCACCCTCACATCACATTTTGCCTAGCTAGAGGTGAAAATCACTGGTTTGAGGTTCCCATGGGGTCCTTGGAGCCCTTTTGATGGAGGCCGGTAGTGGTGGGCACAGACTGGTCCACTAGACCAGTGCTTCTCATACGTTAATGTACACGTGAATCACCTAGGGATCTTATTAAAAGCCTAGATTCTGATTCATTGGGTCAGGGTGGAGCCTACAATCCTGCATTTCTAACAAGCTCCCTGGTGACACTGATGCTGTAGATCTGTTAATAGCACTGTATGGCTCTGTGATGAATTTATCCCAAGGGTTTGATTATTTTCAGGCTGTAAGGAGAGGACTCTCAATGTTGTCTGCCTGCAGGTTTTCACCCTTTCCCTCCTTAAGTTCATCTTCATTTATAATGGGAGTAAAACAACTTTTGTTGTGGTTAGCTGCCTTAAAATTGGCCCCCGACTCATGGCAACCCCGTGCACAATGGAACAAAATGCTGCCCAGTCCTGTGCCATTTCCACGGTCAATTGTGGATCGGACCATTGTGATCCATAGGGTTTTCACTGGCTGATTTTCAGAAGTAGATTGCCAGGCCTTTCTTACTAGTCTGCCTTAGTCTGGAAGCTCCACTGAAACCTGTTCAGCATCATAGCAACACACAAGCCTCCACTGATAGAGGGTGCATTGGCCAGGAATTGAATCCCGTCTCCAGCATGGAAGGCAAGAATTCTATGGGACAAAGCAAAGTTAAGAGAATGAGATATGCAGCGATTGAATATGGACTAAAAAGAGGTAGGTGTATCCCACCCCGTAGGGAAAGTTTTATAGAAAAGATAAGCCGTGAGTGGGGCACACAGGAAAAAAAGAGAAAGGCCTGAAGAATAGTATGGAGGTCATTTTAGAGCAGAAGCTCCTGGGGAAGTTAAAAATAGAGAAAAAAGCCTCTGAATTTAGTTACAAAGAGGTCACTGGCAGACTTTAACCTCAGCCAAGCAGTGAAGTGGAAGGAAGTAGGCACTGTGATGAGAGGAAGGGGTAAGAATTCAAACAAGAAGCAGCCGTCAGAATGCACTGCAAAATGTTGGACTGCCAAAGGGATGGTGAGGTAAAGCTGGGATTTAAGAGCAAGACGGCTTTTTCAGTACCTAAATAACCACTGTTGTTCTTAGTTGCCACTGAGTCGATTCTGACTCATGGCGACCCCATGTGTTACAGAATAGAACTGCTGTATAGGGTTTTCTTGGCTGTAGTCTTTACAGAAGCAGATCACAAGGCCTCTTCTTCCTTGGCATTGCTGGGTGGGTTTTAACCACCAACCTTTAGGTTAGAGGTCAAGCACAAACGGTTTGTGCTGTCAAGTTGATTTTGACTCATCATGACCCCATACGTGCAGAGTAGGACTGCTCCATAGGGTTTTCAAGGCTGTGATCTTTTGGAAGCAGATCAGCAGGACTACCTTCTGAGGCACCTCTGGGGGAGTTCAAACCACCAGCCTTTTGACTAGTAGTTAAGTGTTTAACCATTTGCACCACCCAGGCACTAAGCAACTGTTAGGAAGAATCAAATATGAGAGATTAGTTATGTTAGAGAAGGCTAAGGAATAAGCAAAAGACTGAAGAAGCAAGAGTTATTGGAGTAAAGAGAGGAAGAGAGAGTGATTAGAGTTTGGGGGGTGAGGGGAAAGATTAGGTATTTGATTCCTAGGAATTTATTATAAGAAGATAAGTAAAAAGGAAGGGAAAAATCTCTGTGCACAGAGATGTTCCTTGTTTACCTTGTAACCAACAGAGGGAAAATGAAAACAATATAAAGGTTTAAACATGAGAAGGTGGTTACAAAATTTTGGTGTGTGATTTATAAACTTGATGAACCATATTATCATATAATATACGTTTAAATTTATAAATATAACTTTAAAAGTACAAATTTAAATGCTACATAGCACATGAAAGAAGTTTATGGAAGCGTTTGGGGTCTTAAAAGCTTGTGAGCGGCCATCTAAGATACATCCACTGGTTCCATCCTGGCTGGAGCAAGGGAGAATGAAGAAAACCAAAGACACAAGGGAAAGATTAGTCAAAGGACTAATGGACCACAACTACCACAGCCTCCACCAGACTGAGTCCAGCACAACTAGATGGTGCCC
>NW_004444001.1:1988173-1997610 GCF_000243295.1 Trichechus manatus latirostris | reverse complement strand
ACCCAAAGCCCATTGTTCTGTTATTTGCTTCACTGCTTGCTGTATTGACTATAAAATAAACTCCTGGGACTGAAGCTGGGGTTCGACTCCTCAGAGTGACCCTCCTGGCCCCACTTCGCTGTAAGAGTTGTGGCATTGGTTAGTGTCTCCGCTGCCCCGACAATACGTCGCCACTGCGACATGGCATGACCAGATTTGTATTGTAAAAAGACCACTTCAGTCACATTTCCAACCATTAAATTGCTTCTCCTACAATTAGAGTGAAATCCAAACCCCTAACAATTCCTCAAAGGTCTTGCATGATCTAGCCCCTACCTACCTCCCCATCCTCTGAGAAGTGTCTATTAGATTTAGCAATTATGGGGTTATTGTTGACCCCAGTGGTACAGCAGGGTCAGAAGCCAGAGGAAGAGTTGTGACAGATTGGATTATTGTTCTCGGTTCTATACTCTCTTGCCATGTGAACTTGTAGTGCACAAGAGTAGATGGAGTATCTTTCCCTGCTAGACTTCTTTTGGCCAATGGAAGGTGAGCAAAAGTGACAGCATGACTTAAAAGGCACTGGGTGTTTCCACTCGCCTTCTTGTACTCCTGCCATTCACAATGAGAAGAATGTGCACTGGGGAGCTGCTGGTCCAAGGAGAATAAGAGACATGTGGAGCAGACAAAAACTCAAACTGAAGCCTGGAGCCAAACCCAGCTAACCTACAGCCTGAAGCAGAGCCACTCCAGCCAACCACAGACCCATGAGTGAAAAAAAGAAATGCTTGTGGTCACAAAAGCTGCAGAATTTTGCATCATTATTGTGGCAAAAGTTGACTACTACAGGAGTGAAATGGAGAAGTAGAAGAGAAAAGTGAGCCGGGAGTACTGTTTCAAGATGCTTAGCTATGAAGGGAAAGAGAGACTAGTGGATACCTATCTTGTTGTTCTGTTTTGATTGTTTAGCTGCACGTGATATGAACTCCTTTCCCATTTATGGAGAATTGTCCACTCCATGGAACTTTGTGGGAAGCAGAGCGCACCTTCCAGTTTTGTAGCTGAAAATGCCAGCTACTCACTTTCCCACCCTTCCTTGCAAATTAAGTCATGGGCAAATGTCGTAGGCTCTGCTAATTAGATGTACCCATCCTAGACTTTGAATCAGGAGGAGCTTGTGATGCAAACAAGCAGAAACAAAAAAGAACCCATTTTGGTGGTGGGCAGTGCCAAGCATAGCAGTAATACCCAGTTGGGAGGAAGAGCTGTTGCAGCAGCAGCAGCCAGTGTCTGGTGCTAGGTTTCTCAATGTAACTGTGGCATCAAATACTCATCAGTGGCAGTAGCAGTGTCTTGAGAGGCCCAGGTCTGTGGTGTGATGTTGACTAGCACCCTATAAGCAAAACCTCTAAACGTGATGTGGTAGATTGATTGCATTGATGGCCTCAACTCTTCACCTCTCCTTGGAACCATGTTACCTTGTTAGGACCTTTCCATTCTGACCTGGACTCACCTGTGTGACTTGTTTGGTCAATGGGATGCTAGCAAACAGTACACAATTGAGACTTGAAAAGCACTTGTGTGATTGTGCTTGCTCCCACTCTTGCCTTCTGCCATTGCCATTACAACATATGTGGGCTAGCCTACTGGATGATGAAAGGTATGTGGAACTAAGCCACATATCCCTGAGTTGTCCCAGCTGAGGCCATTTGTATTGATTGAAGTATGTTCCCCCAAAATTCATGTCCACCTGGAACCTCAGAATGTGACCGTGTTTGGAAATAGGGTCATACTGGACTCGGGTGGCCCCTAATCCACTGACTGGTGCCCTTATGTGAAGAGAAAATAGAGACACGGTTACACACATTGGGAAAGCACCAAGTAAAGATGGGGCAGAGACTGGAGTGATGTATCTACAAGCCAAGGAACGCCAAGAATTGCTGGCAACCACCAGAAGCCAGGGAGAGGCAGGGAAGGATGCGCCCCTTGAGCTCTCAGAGAGAGCACGGCCTTGCCGACACCTTAATTTTGGACTTTTGGCCTCCAGAACTCTGAGAGGATAAATTTCTGTTGTTTTCAGCCACCTAGTTTGTAGTCATTTGTTATGGCAACCCTAGGCAACTAATACACCATCCTACATCAGCCAGCAGCTGGTTGAGCTCAGACATATGAATGAGCTCAACCAAAATCAGAGAGCTATCTAGCTAACTCACAGTTAACCCCAGGCACTTGAGTAAGTCCAGTTGAGATCAGCCAAGCCCAGCACCATCAGCTGAACCCCACAGACTTGTGAACTAAATGCATGCTCATTGTTACATACCACTGAGGTTTTGTGGTTGTTTGTTCTGTGTCATTAGTGTGGCAATAGTTAACTCATACACGTGGTTCTCCAGCCCTCTCTGCAAGTCCATGAGCTATGCCTTTTCTGCTCAAATCCAAGAGTCAGTATCTGTTGCTTGCTCTAACACAGAGAAAGACTGAATTAGATAGAAATGCAGGGCCAAGGGAGATATTGTTTGAAGTGGGAGAGACTTTAGCATGCTTATAGGCAGAAGATTGGAGGCAGTTATATTTGTTGGATGTAAGTGTGGCCGCAAAATACGTGTTTTAAACAAGATAGACATTTATAGTGTTTCTCTTCATTTAAAAGCCTAAATGGGCATAGCACCTCTGCTCTGTGAAGTCTTCAGGGACTTAAGCTCCTTCTCTCTTGTTGTTACATCATGCCCTTGTCCAGTTGGTCCAAGATGGCTCACATCACATCCATATTTCAGCCACTGGGATAGGGAAAGGGAGGACATGACCTTTTCCCTGAATACCTGGTGGTTACATTCATTTCTTCCCTTTCATCCCATTCTCAGAAATTGGTCACATGGCCATCCATACTCAGCTACAAGAGAGGCTGGGAAATGTAAACTTTATTCTAGCCAATCATGTTCATAGCTAAAAATTTAGTGTCTAAGGAAGAAGAGGCAAAAGACAGTAATAGTCCCTGACATGTCAGTGGAGAAGGGATAATTAATGAAACAAGATCACTACGGTAGATTTTATTAGCCATTTCCTTCTTTCTTGCTTGGTAAGGGGACTCATTTTTTGGAGGAGTGGGGCAACCATGTTCTCAAACAGGGTAAATTCATGAACTGTCTAAGCCAGTTATGGCAATCCCATTCCACTTTGCCAGGAACTTGTTTTCTCAGCCTCCCCTGCAGCTATGGATAGCTATGTGACCCAGTCCTGATCAATGCGCCATGAGAGGAAGATTACCCGGAGTTTCTGGGAAATATTTTGCTTCCTATGAAAAACACAGAGGAGAGTGTTTTATGGTGTACCTCTGCTTGGAAAACTGGTCTGAAGCACTGTGGCAGTCAGTTTATGACCACAAAAGAAAGAGCAAGAGAATTACAGATGCCAACCTAGAGCCCTGACACCTTTCTGAGGATCTGAGTGACCCTGAGGAACAAGTAGGGGTGAGCCAGGTGGCGATGGGGAGGAAAGATATTTTAGGAAATGAGAGCATTACATACATGAGAAGGAATGCAGACACACACCTGGAAAGGTGACTTGGAGTCAGGTTATGAAGACTTTGTATGTGGTTTTTTTGTTAGAATTACCTCAGCGAGTTGGAGTTGGTTTCCTGCTGTTGGCTGATTTCACTTACCAAAGCTTGACAGGTGTGTTCTCTTTGCAGGTTCAAGAGGACTGCTTGTCCCTTCCCTCATTGGAGAGTTAAAAGGCTTGTTTTAGAAAGTGCTCTTGAAGCAGAGATCTAGATCATGTGTGTGGGTAGGTGGGGGCTGTTGGTTTGAAAAGTTGAGTGAGAAAGGACTGGTTCCCAGGCCTCTACAGTAAGCGGGGTTTCCCTGACCTTGGGGGAATGGACAAGTGGCATGTTGGAGCCTGTGTTAAACTCCAACAAGCACCCCGGGTGGCATGTTGGCTGTGTGGATGCCTGGCTGGGGCCTGAGCCTTAAGCCCCAGCTTTCAGGGCTATGAGCAGTGAGACCACTGAGTCTTAGACATCAAGCACCTCATAGTAATCCCACCAGCCTGAAGTCCAGAGCCCTTCCCTAAGATTCCAAGATTGGGTGACCCAGGGGTTCTACGTGACCCAAGCAAAGAGTGGTAGGGAGAGGGGACAGTAAGAAAATCTGATCAAGATAGAATTGCTCTAACTCCTTAAGGAAGAGGGCTGAATTGAATTTTATATTATTTAGAAAAATAAAGAAAAGAGTCACTTCTTTCATTAGAGTGTTCAATGATGGTGCAAATTTATACTGTGGTATACAAAGCCAAGGGAAAGGGGGTGGGAAGAGGTCATAAATTATCTCAGTAGCTTTTTTTTTAAGTCAATGGATTGTTTTCAAAGAAAATGTAGAAGGTATGTCTCTAAGAAGTCAAATGTATATATATATGTAAAGTATCCATTTTCATTTCTAAAAATCTAATTAAATTGGCCTGCTCCCGCCAAGCTAGCAGCAAATTCAATCTCTGCTATCACTGGGGCTCCTTTGCCTGCCAGGGATGCCTCAGAATCTTGACATAGGGCCTGGTGCCAGAAACAGGGGCATCCTCTCCCCTGCAGCCTTCATGGGGGCTGTTGACATCCACCTCATGCAAGCCCACAGAATGGGGCCTTAAAGCCCACAAGCTCCTACTTCTAATCCCATATGAATTGCAGGCATCTTTATTGAGGTTGGGTGGGGCGTCCCTACTACTTGGGGTCCAGTCCTCACCCCAGCTACAACACCCAGATGTCCATTTTGAGGTCCTGCACCTCCCTAGAGCTCTCCCCTAAGAGTGCATGGTCTCCACACTCCCCACCACCTAGATGGCCACCCTCTTTTTTTTTTGGACAAAGAATAATACCTTTATTATATAAAGAACTCAAACAAAATTGGGGGAAAAATCACTAACATCCTAATATATGACTGTATTAGGTAAAGAACATAAGCAAATAACTTGTAAAAAGGGAACTAAAACTGGTTGACAAATACTTTTAAAATGCCCAACCTCAGGAGTAATCAAAAAATGCAAAAATTAGTGTATTTTTTTGTTTACTTTCTACATATGTTAAATAGAGAGAATAAATCAAAATAGAAAAGAATTTTTAAATAATAATACCAAATACTAGCAAATATGTACTAAAATAAACTCATACAGATCCTATAGGACAGAGTAGAACTGCCCCATAGAGTTCCCAAAGAGTGGCTGGTGGATTCAAAATTCCGACCTCTTGGTTAGCAGCCGATCTCTTAACCACTGCGCCACCAGGGCTCCATGTACTAAAATAGGTATGCATATATATTTTTGGTGGAAGAGTGAATTAATAACAACCATTTGGTGTTTTGTTTTTATCTAAACCAACCAAAAAACCCAACCCATTGCCGTCTAGTCAATTCCAACTTACAGCGACTCTATAGGACAGAGTAGAACTGCCTCATAGAGTTTCCAAGGAGCACATGGTGGATTTGAACTACCAACCTTTTGGTTAGCAGCCGTAGTTCTTAACCACTACACCACCAGGGTTTCCTGTTTTTAATCTAGTGTTTTTAAATTGTTTACTTTTGTATTTTAAATTAATTTTATTAATTCAAATATATGTTTATGTATAGTATATGTGTATATATGTGTGTATGTATATGTAGATATGTATATGTGTGTTAATATGTGTATATATGTGTTATAGATAATATGTAATATAACATATATTGTTATTGTTAGCTGACATCAAGTTGGCCCCTGACTCATGGTGACCGCAAGCACAGCAGGATCGGACCATTGTGATCCATGGGGTTTTTATTGGCTGATTTTTCAGAAGTAGATCACCATTATTATATAATTTATGTATAATACAATATGTAACATATATATACACATACACACAAATACATAGTGTAGTAGCTAACTCCCCAGTTGGCCCTCAATAACCCCCACTTTCTAGAGTCCCCTTCCACATTGTACCAGGGGTGATGTGTGTGACTAATTGAATACAGCTGAAGTACTGGATGTCACTTCTGAGTCTGGGTTATAAAAGACACTGCAGCTTCTGTTTTGGTTGCTCTCCTTCTCCCCTTTGAATCACTTGTCCTGGGGTGAACCAGCTGCCATGTTGTACGGACACTCAAGCAGCCTGTAGAAAAGCCCACAAGGTGAGGAAGGACGGTCTCTGGACAACCTCCAATAAGGAACTGAGGCTCCCTGCCAGCAACCATTTGAGTGATCTTAGAAGAGGATTCCTTCTCCCAAGTAGTGCCTTCAGATGACTGCAGCCCAGCCAACAGCTTGACTGCAACCTCACGAGATAACCCTGAGCCAGAAGCACACAGCTAGGCCACTTCCAGATTCCTGACTCATAGAAACGTTGAGATAATAAATATTTGTTATCACCAAGCTTATAATGTTTGAGGTGATTTGTTACACAGAGATAGATAACTAATACAATAGCTTTTTTTTTTTTTTTTTTTGAGGGGGGCAGTCAAATTGACTTAAAGGCTTAAAAAACAAAGAACAACAACAAAAATAGCAGTGTTCTCTTCCACCCCTTCTTAGCCATTTAGACATTTTCCCCAGAAGCCACGGCCCAAGTGCTGGATTGTCACTGCCAGACTTCTTGATATGGAAAGAAAATAAGTATTTGTTTAAAGTACTATTGTTTGGGTCTCTGTTCCCTACAGCCAAACACATTCTTAATTGATATAAATGCCTTAGGCTTAAAGCCTTATGATGTGCTTATTGTCATTATTATTTTCCTCTCCCTGAAAGGAGATTTCATCTTCTGCTGAGTTCACAAGTCAAATTGTGACAGCAACTGCAAATATAAGTTTCTTATCATAATTGAGTAAATTTAAGATACCATCAACTGTAAGATGCACCATTATTTTAGGTACCACTGAGAGAAAAAATACTACTGACTTTTTGTGTAAAAATACTACATAGTTTTTTAAAAACTATGCCTGAATGCTTTCTTATCACTTCAATTTTTTATTTTCTGCCTATTGAAATTTTTTTAGACTTATTTAGATAGAATTTTTAATCACATATCAATACTTAGAGGAATACTTGACCTCAGGAGTAATCAATGAAATGCAAAAAGTAGAATAAGACTCTCACTTTCAGTGTTGACATCCTTAGCATAATTTACTTTTGGCTTCATGCTAGTGCCTCATGGTAACAAAATTGCTGCTGAGGCTCCAGACATCACAACTATATTCAAGGCAAGAAAAAGGAAGAAGTAGGGGGTGGTGCCAGTCATATAATCCTCTTTAACCAGGAAAAGCAAAATCCTTGCTAGAGCACCCAGCAGGTTTCTGCTTGTGTGTCATTTGCTAGTACTATGTCCCATGGGCAACCTTGACATAAGCAAATACATGTATCTAGAAAAGCAAATATTTTGTCTAGATCTGGGTTCATTGCCATCTTGAACAAAAGCAAACTTAATGTTAGCAAAGAAAGAAGAAACAGGTTTTGGGAAGGAAGCTAATGGTGTCTGCTGCAACACAGCTTAATAAATAGCAGTTTTATAAGCATAATAGATAGTAATTACCCTTGACATAAAGTAAAACTAATGATAGCAAAAATACTTATAAGTACAGTGGTTACTATGTGTCAGGCATTGTTCGTAGTGTTTTAAATATATTCACTCATTTAATCCTCACAGCAACTTTATGAGGTAAATGCTGTTATTATCCTTGTATTATTTTAGTATTTTTTTATTGTACCTCATATGCTCACAATTAGATTTAT
This sequence comes from Trichechus manatus latirostris, assembly GCF_000243295.1. Lineage (NCBI taxonomy): Eukaryota > Metazoa > Chordata > Mammalia > Sirenia > Trichechidae > Trichechus > Trichechus manatus. The sequence continues at coordinate 1,989,888 of NW_004444001.1, read as the reverse complement.
CATAATCCTTGCTTCATAACATATTCCTTGGTCTATGCATAGCTCTCTTTCATTTACTTTCAAATATTCGTTATTTTAATAATATAGTAGGCACCCTCAAATCCTCTACCCCAAATAAAAGTTAGGACCTTGTCTCCTACCAGCAGTTCCATGAGAGAAAAGGCCTAGTGATCTGCTCCTATAAAGATTTCAGCCTAGAAAACACTAGGTGGCAGTTCTACTCTGTCCTATGCAGTCAGAATCGACTCGCTGTCACACAACAACAATGTATGTAGTCCTAAAATGTGTGTGTGTGTGTGTGTGTGTGTGTGTGTGTGTGTGTGTGTATAGTATATATGTATAGTTGTTTTTAACTTATGTTTTCTTTTGGTACTTAATTTTTTCACTTAATTTTACATTGCTAAGATTCATCCATATTGTTCTTTTGTTTTTTTCTGGCAGGCTATTTTTATTTTTATTTTTATTTATTTATTTTTTCCTATACAAAAATTTATACATACATTGTTACGTGACTCTAATTGCTCTCCCCATACTGTGACAGCACACTCCTCCTTTCCACCCATGATTCCCCATGTCCATTCAACCAGCTCCTAAGCCTCTCTGCCTTCCCATCTCACCTCTGGACAGAAGCTGCCCGTTTAGTCTCTTGTATCTACTTGCGCTAAGAGGCACACTCCTCACAAGTATCACTTTATGTCTCACAGTCCAGTCCAATCCCTGTCTGAAGAGTTGGCCTCGGAAATTGATAGAGAATCCAGGGGCCATGCTCTCCGGGGTACCTCCAGTCTCAGTCAGACCATTAAGTCTGATCTTTTTACTAGAATTTGAGTTCTGCACCCCACCTCTCTCCTGCTCCATCTGGGACTCTCTGTTGTGTTCCCTGTCAGGGCGGTCATTGGTGGTAGCTGGGCACCATCTAGTTGTTCTGGTCTCAGGCTGATGAAGTCTCTGGTTTACGTGGCCCTTTCTGTCTCTTGGGCTAATACTTCCCTTGTCACTTTGGTGTTCTTCATTCTCCTTTACTCCAGGTGGTTGGACCAATCGTTGCGTCTTAGATGGCTGCTTACAAGCTTTTAAGATCCCAGACGCCACTCACAGAAGTAGGATGCAGAACATTTTCTTAATAAGCTTTGTTATGCCAATTGACCTAGATGTCCCCTAAAAGCATGGTCCCCAGACCCCTGCCCCTGCTACTCTGTCCCTCAAAGTGTTTGATTATATTCAGGAAACTTCTTAGCTTTGGTTTAGTCCTATTGTGCTAACTCCCCCTGTAGTGTGCGCTGTCCTTCCCTTCACCTAAGATAATTCTTATCTACTATCTAGTTAGTAAATAACCCTCATCCTCCCTTCCCACCCTTGTAACCATCAAAGAATGTTTTCTTCCGTGTTTAAACCTTTACTTGAGTTCTTATAATAGTGGTCTTGTACAATATTTGTCCTTCTGTGACTGACTAAATTCACTCAGCATAATGACCTCCAGCTTCCTCTGTGTTATAAGATGTTTCACGACTTCATCCTTGTTCTTTATCGTTGAGTAGTATTGCATTGTGTGGATATACCATAATTTGTTTATCCATTTGTCCATTGATGGGCACCTAGGTTGTTCCCGACTTTTTGCTACTGTGAACAGTGCTGCAATGAACATGGGTCTGCATATATCTATTCTTATTTCTCTAGGATATATTCCAAGGAGCAGGATAGCTGGATCGTATGGT
>NW_004444001.1:1978895-1988073 GCF_000243295.1 Trichechus manatus latirostris | reverse complement strand
CTGCTTTTGCTGTGTCCCAAAGGTTCTGGTAGGATGTTTTTTCATTCTCGTTTGATTCTATGAATTTCTTTATTCCATCATTAATTTCTTCTATAACCCAGTAGTTTTTGAGCAAGGTGTTGTTCAGTTTCTGTGTGTTTCATTTTTTTTTTTCCTTGCTTTTTCTGTTGTTGATTTCTACTTTTATGGCTTTATGGTCAGAAAAGATGCTTTGTAATATTTTGATGGTTTCGATTTTGTTAAGGCTTGCTTTACGGCCTAATATGTTGTCTATTCTGGAAAATATTCCATGTGCATTGGAAAAGAAAGTCTACTTGGCTGCTGTTGGATGGAGTGTTCTGTATATGTCTATGAGATCAAGTGGGTTGATTGTAGCATTTAGCTCTTCTGTGTCTTTTTTGAGCTTCTTTCTGGATGTTCTGTCCTTCAGTGACAGTGGTGTGTTGAAGTCTCCTACTACTATTGTGGAGCTGTCTATTTCTCTTTTGAGTGCTGTTAGAGTTTGTTTTATGTATTTTGGAGCTGTGTCGTTGGGTGTGTAAATATTTATTATAGTTATGTCCTCCTGGTTTATTGACCCCTTAATCATTATATAGTGTCCTTCCTTATCCTTTGTGGTGGATTTTACTTCAATGTCTGTTTTGTCAGAGATTAATATTGCTACTCCTGCTCTTTTTTGAGTGTTGTTTGCTTGATATATTTTTTCCATCCTTTGAATTTTAGTTTTTTTGTGTCTTTAAGTCTCAGGTGTGTCTTTTGTAGGCAGCATATAGATGGATCGTGAAAAAAGCAATCTTTGTTGGTTATGAGGGATGAGGGGGGTGGGGGGAGGGGAATACTAAATAGACACTAGATATGTAGTAACTTTGGTGAAGGGTAAGACAGTACAAAATACTGGGGAAGCCAGCACGACTTGTATAAGGAAAGGTCACGGAAGCTCCATAGTCAAAACTCCCTGAGGGACCGAATTGCTGGGCGGAGGGCTATGGGGACCATTGTCTCAGGGAACATCTAGCTCAATTGGCATAACACAGTTTATAAAGAAAATGTTCTACATTCTACCTCAGTGAGTAGCATCTGTGTCTTAAAAGCCTGTGAGCGGCCATCTAAGATACTCCACTGGTCTCACCCCTTCAGGAGCAAGGGAGAATGAAGAAAACAAGATACAAGGGGAAGATTAGTCCAAAGGACTAGTGGACCACAACTACCATGGATTCCACCAGACTGAGTCCAGTACAACTAGATGGTGCCTGGCTACCACCACTGACTGCTCTGACAAGGATCACAACAGAGGGTCCTGGACAGAGCTGGAGAAAAATATAGAACAAAATAGTAACTCACAAAAAAAGACCAGACTTGCTGACCTGACAGAAGACTGAAGAAACCCTGAGAGTATGGCCCCTGGCGCCCTTTTAGCTCAGTAATGAAGTCACTCCCGAGGTTCACTGTTCAGCCAAAGATTAGACAGCCCTATAAAACAAAACGAGACTAATCGGGCACAACAGTCCAGGGACAACGACTAGAAGGCAGGAGAGGACAGGAAAGCTGGTAATAGGGATCCCAGTGCTAAGAAGGGACAGTGTTGGTATGTCATGGGGTTGTTAACCATTGTCATAAAACAATATGTGTACTAACTGTTTAATGAGAAACTTTCTGTAAACCTTCATCTAAATGACAATTAAAAAAAAAAAAAGATTGTTATTGTTAGCTGCCGTCGAGTCAGTTCTGACTCATGGTGACCTCATGTGTGCAGAGTAGACCTGCTCCATAGGGCTTTAAAGTCTGTGACCTTCCGGAAGTAGATCGCCAGGCCTGTCTTCCAAGGCACTTCTGGGTGGGTTTGAACCACCAACCTTTTGGCTAGTAGTCAAGCACTTACTGGTTTTCACCACCCAGGGACTCCATCTTTAAGGTTACAGACCTTGAAATAGGAAAAATTATCCTGGATTATTCAAGTGGGCCCAATTTAATCATATGGACCCTTAAAAGAAGAGAAGTTTGTCCACTGGAAGCAGAAAAGATGTGGTAGAAGGGGAAATCAGAAAGGGTCCTAAGCGTGAGAAGGATTCTACACACACTTGCTGACTCTGAGATGCAGTGGTCCACATGCAAGGACTGGAGAGGGCCCGCAAGGAGCTAAGAGCAGCCCTCAGCTAACGGCCAGCAAGGAAATGGGGACTTTAGTCTTACAACTACAGGAAACTGAATTTGGCTAACAACCTGAAAGAGTTGGAAGCAGTTTCTTCCCCAGAGCCTCCCAGTAAGAGCCCAACCAGCCAATACTTTGTTTTCTGCCTTTCGAAATCTGGAACAGAGAACCCAGTTGAGCCAACCAGGACTTCTGACCCACAGAACTATGAGACGATAAATCTGTATCGTTTAAAGCCATTAAGTCTGTGGTAATTTGTTACAGCAGCAACGGAAAATAAAACAATGACCAACTAGAGAGGCCAGCAAACTAAAGGGAAGTACTAGAAATTAAATCTAAAGATGCCTCTAGCTTGGAATGAGCTGAATAAGAAAACAAATCAAATAAAGTGACTAGTAAAATTAAAAAGTTGCTAGGGAGATGAAGCTGATTCTTTAAAGACCTGTGGAAAAATCAGAAAATTAGCAGAGCTTCTTCCCACAGAGCAGCTTACTCTGTTGAGATCAAGTTGGAGCCAAATTCCAGATGGTTGTCAGTAACTATGAAAGATCCCTTTCCTGATTGGTAGAAACCTACATTTGGGTGTCTGAATGCATAAATAGTGCAAATACACTCACCCGCCTCCCTCACCACTATCAACAAGGATATAAATACATACAATTACAGCTATACTCATAAGATTTTGTGAAAGTGTAGCACAGTGCCTAGCACAAAGTACGTTTTTAGTAAACGTTTATTATCATTGTTACCATCAGTTCATTTTATTTGACTGGTATGTTCATGAGAAGTAAGTGCTTTTTTTTTCAGTTTTCTAAAAAATGTGGTCAAATACATATAACATAAAATTTGCGAGCAGAAACTTAAAAAAAAGAAAAAATCAGACTCATTGCCGTCAAGTTGATTCCAACTCATCTTGACCCTACAGGACAGAGTAAAACTGCCCTCATAGGATTTCCAAGACTGTAATCTTTACGGAAGCAGACTGCCACATCTTTATCCTGGGGAGCGGCTGGTGGGTTCGAACTGCCAACCTTTCAGTTTGCAGCTGATTGTTTAACCACTGTGCCACCAGGGCTCCCTTTAGCAGACATTCAGTATCCATTAAATAATAACTCCTTATTCCTCCCTGCATGACCTCTGGTGGTGCAGTGGTTAAGTGCTTGGCTGATAACCAAAAGGTCACTGGTTCGAATCTACCGGCCACCCTGCAGGAGGAAGATGTGGCAATCTGCTTCTGTAAGAATTCATAGCCTTGGGAACCCTACAGGGCAGTTCTACTCTGTCCTATTGGGTCACTATGAGTCGGAATTGACTCGACAGCAATGAGTTTGGTTTTTATTCCTTCCTTCCCCTATCCCCTGGTAACCACTAATCTGCTTTTGTCTCCACATATTTGCCCATTCTAGATATTTCCCATAAGTTAAATCATACAGTATTTGTTCTTTTGTGTCTGACTTATTCACTTAGCATAATGTTTTCGAAGTTCATCCATGATGTAGCATGTATCAGAACTTCATTTCTCTATATGGCTGAATAATATCCCTTTGTATGTATGTACCACATTTTTGTTTATCTATTCATTTGTTGATGGGCATAGTTGTTTCCACCTTTTGGCTATTGTGAATAATGTTGCAACTAATATTAGCATTCAAGTATCTGTTTGAGTCCCTGCTTTCAATTCTTTGGCGTATGTATTAATACGTAGAATTGTAACTGCTGGGTATGAAAATTTTATATTTAACTTTTTTAGAAACCGCCAAACTGTTCCCACAGTGGTTGCATTGTTTGACATTCACACCAGCAATGCATGAGGGTCCCAGTTTTTCCACATTCTCATCAACATTTGTTATTTTCTGTGTTTTTTTTTAATAATAACCATTCTAGTGGGTGTAAAGTGGTATCTCGTTGTGGTTTTGATTTGCATTTTCCTAATGGCAATGATGTTGAACATTTTTTTCATGTGCTTATTGGCTGGTTGTATATCTTCTGGAGAAATGTATATTTAAGTCCTTTGCCCATTTTTTAAATTGGGCTGTTTGTCTTTTTGTTGTGAGTTGTAGGACTTCTTTATATATTCTGGATACTAAACCTTTTATTAAATATATGGTTCCCAAATATTTTTTCCTAGTCTATAAGTTGTCTTTTTATTTTCTTGATAATGTCCTCTGATGAACAAAAGTTTTTAATTTTGATGAAGTCCAATTTATCTATTTTTTCTTTTGTTGCTCATGCTTTTAGTGTCACACTTAAGAATCTATTGCCAAAAACAAGGTCCTGAAGCTTTTCTTCGAAGAGTTTTATGATTTTAGCTCTTATATTTAGGTTATTGATCCATTTTTAGTTATTTTTTGTATATGGTGTGTCTTAGTCATCTAGTGCTGCTACAACAGAAATACCACAAGTGGATGGCTTTAACAAAGAGAAATTTATTTCTTCACGGTAAAGTAGGCTAAAAGTCCAAATTCAGGGAGTCAGCTCCATGGGAAGGCTTTCTCTCTCTGTTGGCCTTCTCATCAATGTTCCCCCGGACTAGGAGCTTCTCCGCACAGGGACCCCGGGTCCAAAGGCCATGCTCTGCTCCTCCTGGCAGTGCTTTCTTGGTGGTATGAGGTTCCCCTGTCTCTCAGCTCACTTCTGTCTTTTATATCTCAAGAGGTTGCCTCAGGACACAATCCAATCTTGTAGATTGATTCCTGCCTCACTAACACAACTGCTGCCTATCCTCCCTCATTAACATTGTAGAGGCAGGATTTACAACATATAGAAAAATCACACAATACTGGGAATCATGGCCCAGCCAAACTGATACACACATTTTTGGGGGGACATAATTCAATCCATGACATGGTGTGAGGTAGGGGTCTAACTTCATTCTTCTGCATGTGGAAATCCAGTTATCCCAACACCATTTGTTGAAGAGACTATTCTGTCTTCATTGAATGGACTTAGCAACTTTGTAGAAAATCAATTTGCCGTAAATGTATGATTTTATTTATAGACTCTCAATTCTATTTCATTGGTTTAGATGTCTATCCTTATGCCAGTACAACACTGTTTTTATTATTATAGCATTGTAGTATGTTTTGAAATCAGGAAGTGTGAGTCCTCCTACTTTGTTCTTCTTTTTCAAGATCGTTTTGACAAGTAAATACTTTTGATTTTCAAGTTAAAGCAAAATTTTCTATTGATCCAAGTATATAACTTGAGAGAGATTCAATCATATAGGAAAAAAAAATAAAGGGCCAATACTAAGATTTAAAAGTCACAAATAGGAATACAGAAAACTATTAACAATAATATGTTAATGTTACAGAAAACTTGCTCATCAAAATGAGATCAAGAGACTTCCAAAGCAAGAGTCTCAAGCTCCAAGGCCTTCTGGGGCCAGGCAGGTAAAACAAATGGGTGAAGTTAAGGAGTATGAAGATAATAGGGAATGATGAGACTATAGCAACAGGACAGTGTCCACTCTGCCTAAAAGCATTTTAATTCAAATTTCTTTAAAAGATTGTACTGTTTAAACAAAATATGTTTAAGGGCCATGTTGCAATTTTTTTGTTCCCTGCATTTCCTAGTCTGTAATACTTACCCAAGTTAAAAACCATTGCCTTCTCTCAGAGCAACCAAGAATGCACACTTAATCATGAAAGCCCATGGTGTGGGTTAATGAGATGTGATTTCTGCCCAGTGCTCTGAATGTCTAAGTGAGGAGATTCAATGAAGCATGGGTAAATAGTGGGAGTAACTATGACTCTCTTAAGGTAGCCAAATACCTTGACAACTAGTTAGTGATGAGCATGAATGGATAAACGAAATTCCCACTGTCTCTAGTATCCAACAAAATCACAGCCATGGGAATGGGCTTGGTGGAATCAAAGAAGACCCTGTTGAGGTCGGCTGTAGTCTGGCATGATGAAGAGGCATGAGAGGTGTAAAAAAGTAAAGAAGAAGAAGAAGAAGAATATACCTTAGAAGTTTTGCTGTGTAGGAACCAAGAAAGAGAGGGAAGGGAGGAAAGGAGAAAAACTGAAAGAAGGAGAGAAGAACGTAATAGCCCTAAGAGTGACTGAGATCAGATGATTAAGGTGAGAGGTGGTAGTGGTGGTGGGGAAACAGCCAGTATTTATCAAGAGTCTGCTCTAGTCAAGGCCCTCTGTTATGAGCTGTGGGACAGATCGAATCTCTGGGGCAGATAAGGTACAAGTGAGTTGAGTATTGTCTTTGTTATCTAGTGCTACTGTAACAGAAATACCACAGGTGGTTGGCTTTAACAAACAGAAATTTATTTTCTCACAGTCTAGGAGGCTACAAGTCTGAATTCAGGGTGCTGGTTATAGGGGAAGGCTTTCTCTCTCTGTTGGCCCTGGGAGCTTTGTCTCTTTTCATCCTCTGTTCGTTGACTCCTTGGAGCTGTTCATGTGGCATGGCGTCTATCTCCTCCCATCTCTGCTTGCTTAATCTCCTCCTAGATCTCAAAAGATATTGACTCTAGACACAACCTACACTAATACTGCTTCATTACCATAACAAAGAAAATGCATTCCAAAACGGGACTATAACCAGAGGTATAGGGGTTCGGATTTACAACACATATTTTTGAGGAACAATTCAATCCATAAGAAGTATTAAGATTTATTTTGGAGCCAGACAGATGTGAGTTCAAATCCTGATTCTGCCACTGACCACATGCACAGCCCTAGGCAAAATTACTTAACTTCTCTAACTTTTAATGTTCTCATAGGTGACCATTAAGATGATCATTATATATTGTACTGGATTGAATAAATGCTCCCAAAAATTCAAGTCTACCCAGAACCTGTGAAGGTGACCTTATTTGGAAATGGAATCTTTGCAGATGTATTCAGGTTAAGATGAGGTCATACTGGATTAGGGTGGATCCTAAATCCAATGACTGGTGTCCTTTTAAGGAGAAAGAGATTTGGAGAAACACAGAGGACACTCAGGGAATCAGGCTCTGTGAAAATGGAGGCAGAGACTGGAGTTATGCTGCCACAAGCCAAGGAATACCAAGGATTGCTAGCAATCACCAGAATATAGAAAAAGCAAGGAAAGATTCTTCTCTGGAGCCTTTGGAGGGAGCATCGCCCGGCTGACACCTTAATTTTGGACTTCTAGCCTCTAGAACTATGAGGGAATATATTTCGGGGAAGGAGGGGTTTGTTTGTTTTTATAATTTATTTTTTATTGTTGTTGTTGAGAATTTGCACAGCAGAACATACACCAATTCAACAATTGCTACATGTACAGTTCAGTGACATTGATTACATTCTTTTTGTGTGTGTGTGCTTTAGGTAAAAGTTTACAGAGCAAATTAGTTTCTCATTAAAAAATTTATACATGAAATGCTTTGTGACAGTGGTTGCAATTCCCACAATGTGTCAGCACTCTCCCCCTTTCCACCCCAGTTTCCCTGTTTCCATTTGTCCAGTTTTGCTGTCCTTCCTGTCTTCTTGTCTTTGCTTTTGGGCAGATGTTGTCCATTTGGTCTCATATACTTGATTGATCTAAGAAGCACGTTCCTCATGTGTGTTATTGTTTGTTTCATAGGCCAGTCTAATCTTTGGCTGAAATGTGAACTTTGGGAGTGGCTTCAGTTCTGAGTCAGAAGGATGTCTGGGGGCCACAGTCTCAGGAGTTCCTTTGGTCTCTGTCAGACCAGTAAGTCTAGTCTTTTTTGTGAATTTGAATGTTGTTCTATACTTTTCTGCTATGTCTGGGAGACATTGATTACATTCTTCAAGTTGTGCAACCATTCTAACTCTCCTTTTCCAAGTTGTTCCTCCCTTATTAACATAAACACATTGCCCCCTAAGTTTCCTATCTGACCTTTCGAGCTGCTGTTGTCAATTTGATCCCATATAGTTAGTTCTTGAAAGAGCACAATGCTGAAGGCAGACAGTCTTTACTAGTTAAGCTAAACCATTGTTTGGCTTAGAGAAGATTTCAGGGGCTATTTTTGGTTTAAGGTTTAAAGATTATCTCAAGGCAGTAGTTTTGGAGGTTCATCCAACCTACATGGCTTCAGAAAGTCTAGAGTTCATGAGAATTTAAAATTCAGTTCTTCATTTTCTCCCTTTTTATCAGTGTTATGGGTTGAATTGTGTCCCCCAAAAATGTGTGTCAACTTGGCTAGGCCATGATTCCTGGTATTGTGTGATTGTCCACCATTTTGTGATCTGATGTGATTTTCCTATGTGTTGTAAATCCTACCACCACGATGTTAATGAGGCAGGATTAGATGCAGTTATGTTAATGAAGCAGGACTCAATCTACAAGATAATGTTGTATCTTGAGTCAATCTCTTTTGAGATATAAAGAGAGAAGCAAGCAGAGAGACAGGGGAGCCTCCTACCACCAAGAAAGAAGAGCTGGAAGCAAGCACGTCCTTTGGATCTGGGTTCCCTGCACTGAGAAGCTCCTAGACCAGGGGAAGATTGATGACAATGACCTTCCCCCAGAGCTGACAGAGAGTGAAAGCCTTCCCCTGGATCTGGCACCCTGAATTCAGACTTCCAGCCTCCTAGACTACGAGAGAATAAATTTCTCTTTGTCAAAGCCACCCACTTGTGGTATTTCTACTATAGCATCACTAGATAACTAAGACAATCTGGATTCTTCTATAGCATCTTTGATCAAAGCATTCAGTAATGGAAATTAAAAGAATCATAACAGAATATTATGAAAAATTGTACTCTAACAAATTTGAAAACCTAGAGAAAATGGACAAATTTTTAGAAACTCACTACCTACCTAAACTAACACAAACAGAGGTAGAACAACTAAATGAACCTATAACAAAAGAAGAGATTGAAAAAGTAATCTAAAAACTCCCAACAAAAAAAAAAGCCCTGGCCCTGATGGTTTCACTGGAGAATTCTACCAAACTTTCAGAGAAGAGTTAACACCACCACTACTAAAGGTATTTCAGAGCATAGAAAAGGATGGAATACTCCCAAACTCATTCTATGAAGCCAGCATAACCCTGATACCAAAACCAGGTAAAGACAC
>NW_004444001.1:1942982-1978376 GCF_000243295.1 Trichechus manatus latirostris | reverse complement strand
AAGTTAAAGTATCTCTGTTTGCAGATGATATGATCTTATACACAGAAAACCCCAAAGAATCCACAAGAAAACTACTGAAATGAATAGAAGATTTCAGCAAAGTATCAGGATACAAGATAAACATACAAATATCAGTTGGATTCCTCTACACCAACAAAGAGAACTTCCAAGAGGAAATCACCAAATCAATACCATTTATATTAGCCCCCAAGAAGATAAAATACTTAGGGATAAATCTAACGAGAGATATAAAAGACCTATACAATGAAAACTACAAGACACTACTGCAAGAAACCAAAGGAGACCTGCATAAGTGGAAAAACATACCTTGCTCATGGTTAGGAAGACTCAACATTGTGAAAATGTCGATTCTACCCAAAGCGATCTACAGATACAGTGCAATCCCAATCCAAATTCAAATGGCATTCTTTAATGAGATGGAGAAACAAGTCACCAACTTCATATGAAAAGGGAAGAGGTCCTGAATAAGTAAAGCATTACTCAGAAGAAGAACAAAGTGGGACGCCTCACACTACCTGATTTTAGAACCTATTATACCGCCACAGTAGTCAAAACAGCCTGGTGCTTGTACAACAACAGATACATAGACCAATGGAACAGAATTGAGAATCCAGAAGTAAATTCATCCACCTATGAGCAGCTGGTATTTGACAAAGGCCCGAAGTCCACTAACTTGGGAAAAGACAGTCTCTTTAGCAAATGGTGCTGGCATAACTGGATATCCATCCACAAAAAATGAAACAAGACCCATACCTCACACCATGCACAAAAACTAACTCAAAATGAATCAAAGACCTAAGTATAAAATCAAAAACAATAAATATCATGGAAGAAAAAATAGGGACAACACTAGGAGCCCTAATATGTAGCATAAACAGAATACAAACCATAAGTAACAATGCACAAACACCAGAAGAGAAACTAGATAACTGGGAGCTGCTAAAAATAAAACATTTATGCTCCTCAAGACTTCACCAAAAGATTAAAAGACAACCTATGGACTGGGAAAAATTTTTTGGTTACGACAAATCTGATCAGCATCTAATCTCTAAAATCTACTAGATACTGCAAAACCTCAACAACAAAAAGACAACCCAATTAAAAAATGGGCAAAGGATATGAACAGGCACTTGGCCAAAGAAGACATTCAGGTGGCTAACAGACACATGAGGAAATGCTCACAATCATTAGCCATTAGAGAAATGCAAATCAAAACTACAATGAGATACCATCTGTCTTAGTCATCTAGTGCTGCTATAACAGAAATAACACAAGTGGATGGCTTTAACAAAGAGAAGTTTATTTCCTCACAATAAAGTAGGCTAAAAGTCCAAATTCAGGGCATCAGCTCCAGGGGAAGGCTTTCTTTCTCTGTCAGCCTTCTTCTCATCAGTGTTCCCCCGGACTAGGAGTTTCTCTACACAGAGACCCCAGGTCCAAAGGACATGCTCTGCTCCTGGCACTGCTTTCTTGGTGGTATGAGGTCCCCATGTCTCTCTGATCACTTCTTTCTTTTATGTCTCCAGAGATTGCCTCAGGACACAATTCAGTCTTGTAGATTGAGTCCTGCCTTACTAACACAACTGCCGCCCATCCTCCCTCATTAACATAATAGAGGCAGGATTTACAACATATAAGAAAATCACACAATACCAGGAATCATGGCCCAGCCAAACTGATACACACATTTTTGGGGGGACGTAATTCAATCCATGACACCATCTCACCCCAACAAGGCTAGCATTAATCCAAAAAAACACAAAATAATAAACATTGGAGAGGTTGTGGAGAGAATAGAACACATATACACTGTTGGTGGGAATCTAAAATGGCACAGCCACTTTGGAAATCAATTTGGCGCTTCCTTAAAAAGCTAGAAATAGAAGTACCATACGATCCAGCAATCCTGCTCCTTGGAATATATCCTAGAGAAGTAAGAGCAGTCACACGAATAGATAATATGCACACTCATGCTTGTTGCAGCACTGTTCACAATAGCAAAAAGATGGAAACAACCTAGGTGCCCATCAATGGATGAGTGGATAAACAAATTATGGTATGTTCATACAATGGAATACTATGCAACAATAAAGAACAACGAGGAATCTGTGAAACATCTTATAACATGGAGGAATCTGGAAGGCATTATGCTGAGTGAATTTAGTCAGTTGCAAAAGGATAAATATTGTATAAGACCACTATTATAAGAACTCAAGAAAAGGTTTAAACACAGAAGAAAACATTCTTTGATGGTTACGAGGGTGGGGAGGGAGGGAGAGAGGTATTCACTAACTAGATAGTAGACAAGAATTATCTTAGGTGAAGGGAAGGACAACACACACTACAGGGAAGTCAGCACAACTGGACTAAACCAAAAGCTAAGAAGTTTCCTGAATACAACCAAACATTTCGACAGACAGAGTAGTAGGGGCGGGGTTCTGGGGACCATGGTTTCAGGGGACATCTAGGTCAATTGGAATAACAAAGTTTATTAAGAAAATCTTCTGCATCCCACTTTGGTAAGTGGCAGGTGGGGTCTTAAAAGCTAGTGAGCAGCCACCTAAGAGGCATCAATTGGTCCAAACCCACCTGGAGTAAAGGAGAATGAATAACACAATAAGACACAAGGAAAATATTAGCCCAAGAGACAGAAAGGGCCACATAAACCAGAGATTCCATCAGCCTGAGACCAAAAGAACTAAATGGTGCCTGTCTACCACGAATGACCGGCCTGACAGGGAACACAACAGAGTCCCTGATGGAAAGCAGGGGAATAGTGGGGGTGCAGAACTCAAATTCTAGTAGAAATGTTACCTCAATAACGGGGATTGGAGCTGCCTGATGCAATAGCCAATTCTGAGACGGGTGGGGTGAGCAGCAAGATGTTTATTATATATCGATACATAGGAGACGGAGGGGAATAGATTCCTCAAAAAAACCCTTCTCCCCCACTGGAGATCAGCTGAAGGCTTTTATAGGGACAGGATTATGGATCTTAGAAGTTTGTGTTAGTTTCCCCTTGAGGTGTTGATGTGTTAGTTGAGTTAACCTTCTACTGGTATTCTTAGAGATTATCTGGTGACATCCTTGGGGATTATCTGGTGACATCCTGCTTTTTCTTGTCACAAGATGGGTGCTGATCATTATCACTTGTTTTCCACCCTCCAGGGAGGAACATTGGTTAATCTTAAAACTTTTGTAGAGACTGGAACCGCAGGGAAAAAACAAAATCACGAGACAATGTGGTGGTTAGCAATGGGGAGTAAATAATAGTGAGCCGGGCCTATGCAGCCTCTTCCAAAAAGACCAGACTTAATGGTCTGACTGAGACTGGAGGGACCCCAGAGAACATGGCCCCCAACTCTCTGTTTGCCCAGAGCTGAAACCGTTCCCGAGGCCAACTCTTCAAACAAATATTAGACTGGACTATGGGACATAAAGTGATACTTGTGAGGAGTGTGCTTCTTAGCTCAGGTAGATACATGAGACTAAATGGCCAGCTCCTGTCCAGTGTCGAGATGAGAAGGTAGAGAGGGTCAGGAGCTGGTTGAATGGACACAGGAAATCCAGGGTGGAAAGGAGGAGTGTGCTGTCACAGTATAGGGAGAGCAACTAGGGTCAAATAGCAATGTGTGTATAAATTTTTGTATGAGAAACTGACTGGAGTTGTAAACTTTCACTTAAAGCACAATTAAAAAAAAAGAAAAAAAAAATTCAGTAATGGTAGCTGAGCACCATCCAGTTCTTCTGGTCTCATGGCAAAGGAGGCAGTTGTTCATGGAAGCAATTAGCCACACATTCCATTTCTTCCCTTATTCCTTACTCTCCTTCTTCCTCTGTTACTCCAGGTGAATAGAGACCAGTTGTTGTACCTTGGATGGCTGCTTGCAAGCATTTAAGACCCCAGGCACTACACAAGGAACTAGGAGATAGAAAAGCACTAAACACAACAGTAGGCCAATTAACAGGGAATTCCCATGAAACCACAACCCTAAACCCCCAAACCGAATAACCAAATCCCGTGAGGTGTTTGGTTTGTACATAAGCAACTAAATTATTTTTTAAAAAGAAAGAAACCCCAAAAGACAGTGGCTTATTTATGATAGTAGCTTATTTCTCTTTCAAGTAACGGTGATCCATGGCTGATAGGGTACTCTACCTTATTCAGCAAGGGCTTCCAAGTCTGGGCCAAAGGTCAGTTCTAATCATTGCCAGTAATTGGGAATGAGGAAAAGGACAAATGAAAGCACTCCTAATCCTTTTATGTGTAAGACTGTAAAATGGCACACATCACTTCCATTCACATCCAGTGTTCAGAACTAAGTCACATGGCCACGCAAAGCTACAAGGGAGACTGGGGAATGTAGTTGTTAGCTGGGTAATGTCATGTGTCCAGCTAAAAGATAGAAGGATCTATTACAAAAAGGAAGAAGGGGAAAATGGGTGTTGGGAGACAATAGTCTTTGCCAGAGATAGACCAATGAGAACCCAAAATTTTTGTGAGATTTTAGGGCATAGAAAGAGGATGTCTGTTGTCTGCCAGTTATGCCACAGGGACCATTGGTATGAAAGTAGATATCTTTTTCCACTCTGTTTTTTCCTAGAGAATTCAGGTGTACTGAATTGGATTACTCATAATCCTAGATTATAGAAAACAGTCATCATTAGCATATGTATGACCTACATTTAATCTTTTATTTACTGATTTGTTTTTTGAACACTATAATGAACGCTTGTAATCCCCATTCAACTCAAGAAATAGCATATTAACAATAACTCACATTTTCTCTATGTCCCTTCTCTACCTCTGACCCCTGCACTTCAGAGGTAACTACTATCCCAAATTTTGTGTTTATTATTCCCTTAAATTTTAAATAGAGTTTTATCCTCATATGTATGTATGATCAAATAATATATTATTTAATTTTAGTTGTTTTTGAATTTTATAAAAAGGTTATCATACCGTATATTCTCAATCTTGAAAGATGTTTTAGCTCAGTATAGAGTCCTAGGTCAGCAGTTATTTTCTTTTAGCACATTGAAAATATAACTCCACGGGGCCCATGGTCTCAGGGGACATCTAGCTCAATTGGCATAACATAGTCTATAAACAAAATGTTCTACATCCAACTGTGGTTAGTAGCGTCTGGGGTCCTAAAAGCCTGTGAGCGGCCATCTAAGATACATCCACTGGTTCCATCCTGGCTGGAGCAAGGGAGAATGAAGAAAACCAAATACATATGGGAAACATTAGTTCAAAGGACTAATGGACCACAGCTACCACAACCTGCACCAGACTGAGCCAAGAACAACAAGATGATAACTGGTTACCACCACCATCTGCTGTGGCAGGGAACACAATAGAGGGTCCTGGACAGAGTGGGAGAAAAACAGAACAAAATTCAAATTCACACACACACACACACACACACACACACACACACACACACACAAAAGACCAGGCTTACTGGTCTGACGGAGACAGAGAAACCCTGAGAGTATGGCCCCCAGACCCCCTTTTAACTCAGTACTGAGTTCACTCCTGAGGTTCACCCTTCAGCCAAAGATTAGACAGGTCTATAGGACCAGCAATGACACACGTGAGGAATGTGCTTCATCGTTCAATCATGTATACAAGACTAATGGGCACACCAGCCCAAAAGCAAAGACGGGAGGGGAGGAAGGCACAGGAAAAGTGAACAAATGGAAACAGGGAACCCAGGGTGGAGAAGGGGAGAGGGTTGACACCTTGTGGGGTTGGCAACCAATGTCACAAAACAATTTGTGTATTAACTGTTTAATGACAAACTAATTTGCTCCATAAAGTTTCACCTAAAGCACAATAAAAGATAAAAAGAAAATATGATTCTACTGGATTGTAGTTTCCTTCATAAGTCTAAAATCTATTTTTTCCCTTGGATGCTTTTGAGATTTTCTTTTAGTATTTGGTGTTCAGCAGTTTCACTACCATATGTCCAGGTATAGATTACTTCTCATTTACCCTACTAATGATCAGTTAAATTTCTTGAATCTGTGGATTGGTATCTTTCTTCAGTTGTACAAATCTGCAGCTGTTATCTCTTCAAATATGCTTTCCTATATTGTCTCTCTTTGATTAAATGTATGTCAGATTATGTTATAGCCTTCATATCTCTTAACTTCTTGTCCATACTTTCCATCTTTTTGTCTCTCTGTGCTACATTCTGGATAACTTATCCTGACTTATCTTCTGGTTAACTAATTCTCTCTTCAAACATGTCTGCTATCAAACATGTTCACTGAATTTTTAATTTCAGGTATTGAAATCTTCACCTCTATTAGTTCTCTTTCAAATCTTTTAGGTTATTTTCAGTGGTTTTCTGTTCCTACATATATTTTCAAACTTATCTTTATTTATTTAAATGTCATCATGATTGTTTTATATCTGATGTTTTTGCAATTATGTTTCTGTTATCAGTTGTTTCTACTGGTTCTCACAGTGCCTTTTTCCTTGTGTGCTTAGTTATTTTTTACTGTGTTCTGGCTATTGTCCCTGAAACATTCCTGACGGAGATTCTTTGAGGACCAGCATAAAGGTGCATTTCACCAGAAAGGATTTAAGTTTGCTCCCGCCAGGCACTGAAGGACACTTCCAGTTCATAATTTCTTTAAACTAGGTGTATGACTTAAAAGTTTTTTTAAATACTTCATGTAATTTGAACTACAAATGCACAAAAAGGCCAGCTAATGGTTACAATGCCTCCAGGACAGTTTTCTCCCTATCTGCTCAGCATAGTAACAACTCAACTTCCCTTGGAGTCTCCTGGGAGAAAGAAGAGGACCAGGTTTACTTCTGTTTCACCTTTACCCTAACATCACAGCCCTTGGGGCAGCTATAATTAATATAGGGAAAGCCTCCTAGTAGGCCCACTTTGGTGGGCCCTAAGCTTTGATTTTCATCCTCCTTGCCCTGCAGGGCTGTCACAATGAAATTGAAGGTTGCCCAGATGTACAAATATCTTCAGGGCAAAATTGGCTTCCATGCTTGCTTACCTCTCCCAGTTCCTGTATGCCTATAGATTTTGGCCTCCTTCCTCCCACCTAGTCAGCACTTCTGGACTTTTAAGAAGATTTATAAAAATATTTTATCCAGCATTTTTTTTATTGAATTTAGCAGCAAGTTGGCCCAAATGACCTAACCAATCAGAAACCCCTCTGTCTTTATGTCCTGTTTCATCGATTTCTGCTCTTCTATTTATTGTTTTCAGGTCCTTGGGTGGTGCAAATGGTTTGTGCTCAGCTACTAACCAAAAGGTTGGTGATTCAAATCCACCCAGCAGCACTACAGAAGAAAGCCCTGACGATCTACTTCCATAAGATTACGGTCATCAAAAACCCTATGGAGCACAGTTCTACTCTGAAACACATGAGGTTGTCATGAGTCAGAATCTACTCAACAGCAATGGATTTGGTTATTTTTTCCTTCCTTATATTTTTGTTGTTGTTGTTCATCTTGTTGTTGGTTTGTTTGTTTTTCTTCTCTAACTTC
This sequence comes from Trichechus manatus latirostris, assembly GCF_000243295.1. Lineage (NCBI taxonomy): Eukaryota > Metazoa > Chordata > Mammalia > Sirenia > Trichechidae > Trichechus > Trichechus manatus. The sequence goes on along the minus strand of NW_004444001.1, from coordinate 1,970,827 downwards.
TTAAGTTGTTTTTTTCCAGCTTCTTAAGTTTTCATCAACTCCTCACCCAGCAGAGCTACCGTGCTGCCCTGATTTTCCTCCTGAGACATCTGCATTCAAGGTCTGGGCATTCAATTTCCACCATCAGGCAGCAGCAATGCTTGCCCAAGGCAATGATAGCAAAGGTAAGAGCAGAATGTAGGCACCTTTTTAAACTCAGTGTTTTTCAACATATCTACATATTAAAATCACTAGGAAGTTTTGAGAAGTACTGATGCTTGGGTCCCACCCAGGGAATGTTCTGATTGGCCTGGGATGGCCTGAAGCCAGAGTTGAGAACAACTGCTCTAATTTATCCCCTCACTGCCACCAGCCCCAGACTGCTTTCTCCCTCCTCCCCAATCTCTCCCAATCAATTTTAAACAGAACACGCCCTCATGTTGTCTGTCTTCACAGCAGGCCTCAGCATAAGAGAGCAGCGTTGGTGTGGGATGAGTGCCAAATTAGGCACCGTGTTGTCAGGGGCCTTTACCATCGTTGCCACTAGCATGTACCTCATCTTTGAAGAAAAGCACTTACAGAGTGGCAATTGCACTGAGATCAAACTACAGGACCCGGGTATAAACATTATAAGGCAACTCATCATATGCTGGAGTTTTAAAATTGTCGCCTTCGTTTCTTCCATCACCTTTGTCATCAGCTTCCTCCTTCTGTACTCAGTGTATGCCCAGATGCTCAGGGGAATGGTGATCTACATCATCTGGATCATCTTCTACGAAGCTGTAAACATTATAATACAAGTCCTCACCAACACTTACTCGAGCATTGAGATGGTCAGAATGATGCGCTGGTTTGGCTTGGTGTCCCGTGTAGTCATGCACTGTTACTGGATGTTCTTTGTCATCACCTATACTTACATGATGTACAAAAGTAAAAGTCAGGGCAATATACTTACCTACAACAGACGTACCTCTGCAGGCAGTGGAAAGTTCCTGCGGCGAAAATCAAAGATAATCAACTTTTCCCGCCACTATAATCAATAATGTTAGACCTTTTCTTTCCCCTGAGAGACAGGTCCCCCAGGTTCTCATGGTAATTCTATTTCCATCTCTTTCTTTCATTTTTTTTTTGCGTGTTCCAGCAAATCAAAACCCTGCTGCCACCCTTTCAGAGGAATGTGGAGAGGAAATGTGATTATATTAACAACTGGAACATCCTGCTCATTGTAGCATTTAGTTAAAGGACATTGCCATTTATCAAGCCACACTTGAGTTCCTCTTTCCTTTTCTGATCAATATCACCTTATTTGTCAAAATTAAGAGGACAGAGGACTAAAACGAAGCCAAACTGCAATATGGCAGTCCCTTCATCTTGGAATGTCCTCATAAACCTTCAACCCACAGCTCTCTAATTTAACTCTAGGATAGGCAAATCTGTGTTTACATGTCAGATTTTTGTACTGCAAAGGATAACATTGGTGTCTTGGGGTAGGTTTGTGCTATGCCTCCCTGCCACAATGTACTCTATGCTATATTCCAGAGAAGAAAAGAATAAAAATAGGGAAAAATCATTTTTCAATTTCTGTCTTGAGTCCCTGCCTCCCCACATCTCCAATTTGTCAAAGAGTATGACAGTCACTTGGTTAATCAAAAGGTGTATGTTAAAATTTTTTGTGTTTTTCACTGTGCTGGACACTGCAGAGGGATATAAGAAAAGTATAAGGTATAAGGCCTGACGTTTGGGGATTTTATAAATTAGTGAGAGAAACTCAGCTACTGTCTATGGATCAATTAGCCAACCCCATAAGACAGTTCATGATTACACACTATAAGAGATCAACAAACTTCACTTCATGTTTTGGCTGAGAAACTGTCAGAAGCACTTTAAGCCAGGACAAACGACAAACATTAGACATTATGTTGAGATTTTTTGGTTGAATAGTTTTATTGAGGTATGATTGACTGTCTTAGGCTGGGTTCTCTGGAGAAGCAAAACCAGTAAAGTGTATAAATATGTATATAGAGAGATTTATATCAAGGAAATGGCTCACGTGGTTATAGAGGCTAGAACGTCCAAAGTCAGTGGGTCAGGTTGGAGGCTTCTACTGATTCACGTAGCCGCAGGGGCTGGTGAACCCAAGATCGCCAGGCAGACAGAAGGGCTCTGGCTCACAGGCTGCAAAGACTGACAAATCCCAAGATTGACAGGCAAGATGGAAGGTAAGCTGCTAGCTCAAGTCTCAAGAACAGGAGCCAGCTGCAAGATCCAGAGTAAGCAAAAGCCACGAGCCTTGCCAAAGAGTTCACTTATATTTGATGCAGGCCACACCCCCCAAGGAAACTCCCTTTCAACTCATGGGCTGCTCATCATGGAGGTAATCACATTATATTAAATCTCATCATGGAGGTGATCACATCATTATACCACTTCCAGACTACATATAACTGCCAAACCACTGAGAATCATGGCCCTGCCAAGTTGACACACAACCTCAATGATTACAGTCCACCCCTTGTTAACTTGGCACCTGTATACATCTCCTTAACCATACATCATCTCTGAAAACACACTAGCCCTGTTTACATCTTATATTTTATAAATGAAGAAAACAAAAATATTTGATACACACGTACAAAACAGAAATACTCATAACAATTACGGTCCTTGTTTCTGCAACTTGTCATGTGGTCATAACTGGTATTTAGAACCACCTTCTTCTACCACACATTCCGTGTTCCCTTTTCCCTCAGCAAGCACCTCAACTGGTTGTGGTTCTTTGCCTCGTGGGGTGACCCAAACCTTCATTCCTGATCATGTAGTCATGTCAGAATTGGGTTGCTGTAGTTTTCCATTGACTTTAATCATAGGGCACAGTAGTACTACGAAACGCCCTAAGAGATCTCTTGCATTCCAGACATACTCTTCTTTACTTCCATTATGTAATATCAATAAAATTTCCCCTTGGTAATCAGGATCAATCACACCAGTCAATATGGTAACTCTCTCTTTTCCTGTTGATCCAGAGGTATAAGGAGCCTAAAGTGGCCAGATGGCATTCTTAACTTCCAGTTCAATGGAATCAATGATGTGTCTCCAAGCAGGCGCATTCTTCCCTTTGGAACTAAGACCTCCATATCTGCAGAGCATACGGTTGCAGGGACAGGAAGCAAAAATTTTGTGAGTGGGTCACTAGGGGTAATAGTAAGTGGTGCCATTACCATTTCCACCCCTTGATTTCTGGCTATGGGAGAAACAGCCCCATATATTTGATGCTGGTTTAGAGCCTATACAGCCTCCTGAAGAACATTGCTCCAACCCTGCAAGGTATTGCCACCTAGCTGGTGCCGTAATTGTGTCTTTAGAAGGCCATTCCATTGTTCTGTCAAGCCAGCTGCTTCAGGATGATGGAGAGGAACATGGTAAGACCAGTGAATTCCATGAGCATGGGCCCATTGCCATACTTCATTTGCTGTGAAGTGAGTCTCTTAATCTGAGGCAATGCTGTGTGGGGTACCACGACAGTGGATGTGATCTTAAGGTTGTATGTCAACTTGGCTGGGCCATAATTCTCAGTGGTTTGGCAGTTATGATGTAGTTTGGCTGTCGTATGATGACGTGTTCTCTTCCATGAAGAGATTTAATATAATGTGATTACTTCCATGATGGGATCTGCTATGAGCAGTCAATGAGTTGAAAGGGAGTTTCCTTGGGGGTGTGACCTGCATGGAATATAAGTGGACTCTTTGGCAAGGCTCGTGACTTTTGCTCACTCTGGATCCTGCACCTGGCTCCTGTTTGTCTGACCTTTGGTTCTTGAGACTTGAGCTAGCAGCTTATCTGCCATCTTGCCTGCCAATCTTGGGATTTGTCAGTCTTCACAGCCTGTGAGCAAGAACCCTGCTGTGTGGCTTGCCAATCTTGAGTTCACCAGCCCCTGCAGCTACGTAAATCAGGAGAAACCTCCAGCCTGACTCACGTTCCAGCCTCTACAACCGTGTGAGCCATTTCCTTGATCTAAATCTCTCTCTATATATTCATATGCTTTGCTGGTTTTGCATCTCTAGAGAACTCAGACTAAGTCAGTGGATAAGGCATTCTGTAAATCCACAGATGGTAGTTTTGGCAGAAGCATTACATGCAGAGAAGGCAAATCCATATTCAGAGTGTCTATTCCAGTAAGAACAAAATGCTGCCCTTTCCATGTTGGAAGTGGTCCAGTGTAATCAACCTGCCACCAGGTTGCTGACTAACCACCTCAAGGAACGGTGCCATATTGGGAACTCAGCATTGGTCTCTGCTGCTGGCAGATTGGGCACTCAGCAGTGGCTGTAGCCACATCTGCCTTGGTGAGTGGAAGTCCATGTTGCTGAGCCTGTGCATAACCTCAATCCCTGCCACCATGGCCACTTTGTTCATGAGCCCATTGTATAATGACAAGAGTGACTGGGGAAAGAGGATGACTGGTTTCTGCAGAACGCATCATCCTATCCACTTGATTGATAAAATCCTCATCTGCTGAGGTCACCCTTGGGTGACCATTCACAGGAGGCACAAATATCTTCACTTATTTGGCCCATTCAGAGTGATCTAGCCACATATTTCTTCCCCATACCTCCTTGTCTCCAATTTTCCAATCATGTACCTTCCAAGTCCCTGACCATCCAGCCAAACCATTGGCCACAGCCCATGAATCAGTATACAAACGCACATCTAGCCATTTTTCCTTCCAAGCAGAGTGAATAACCAGGTGCATTGCTCAAAGTTCTGCCCATTGGGAGGATTTCCCTTCACCACTGTCCTTCAGGGTGGTCCCAGAAAGGGGCTGTAGTGCTGCCAGTGTTCACTTTCAAGTGGTGCCTGTATATCGAGCAGAACCATCCGTAAACTAGGCATGAGCTTTCTCTTCCTCAGTAAACTGATCATAAGGACGATGGCCTCCCCATGAAGCCATAGGTGCAGACTGGGAGATGGAAGGTAACGTGACAAGAGTGGACACTCTGGGCGTTTGAGCCACTTCCTCATGTAACTTACTTTTTCCCTCAGGTCCTGCTCAGGCCTGATCTTGTATATACCACTTGTGTTTAATGATGGAGTGCTGCTGTGCACGTCCAACTTTATGAATCTGTGGGTCGAACAACACCCAGTTCATGATGGGCAGCTCAGGCTGCATGGTGACTTGGTGGCCCATGGTTAAGCATCCAGTCTTTGTTACAAGGCCCAGTAATAAGCCAAAAGCTGTTTCTCGAAAGGAGAATAGTTATCTGCAGAGGATGGCAGGGCTTTGCTCCAAAATCCTAAGGGTCTGTGCTGTGATTCACCAACAGGTGCCTGCCAAAGACTCCAAACAGCATCTCTGTCTGCCACTGACACTTCAAGCACCATTGGATCTGCTGGATCGTATGGCCCAAGTAGCAGAGCCACTTACACAGCAGCCTGAAACTGTTGCAGAGCCTTCTCTTGTTCTGGCCGTACTCAAAACTAGCAGCATTTCGAGCCACTTGATAAATAACCCAGAGTAGCACACTCATCCACATCATTAAGGTCAACTCTACTCTGAGTAGGCAGCTCTTCCCTAGTCATCTTTTGAGTGCCTTCCAACCTGAGGGGCTCATCTTCCAGCATTGTATCTGACTATGTTCGGCTGCTATTCATAAAGTTTTCACTGGCTAATTCTTTTCAGAAGTAAACCTCCAGGTCCTTCTTCCTAGTCTGTCTTAGTCTGGAAGCTCAGCTGAAAACTGACCCCATGGGTTACCTTGCTGGTTTTTGAATACCAGTAGCATAGCTTTGAGCATCACAGCAAACACAAGCCCCCACAATATGGCAAACTGACAGACTGGGGAAGAGCTGCCTCCTCAAAGTAGAGTCGCCCTTAGTGATATGGATAGAGTCAAACTTTCAGGAACTTCATTTACTGATGTGGCACAACCCAAAATGAGAAGAAACATCTGAAAACATCCATTAATAATCAGAACATGGAATGTATGAAGTATAAATCTAGGCAAATTGGAAATGGTCAAAATGAAATGGAACACATAAACATTGATAGCCTAGGCATTAGTAAGCTGAAATGGACTGGCATTGGCCATTTTGAATCAGATGATCATATGATCTACTATGCTGGGAACGACAAATTGAAGAGGAATGGCGTTGCATACATCATCAAAAAGAGCATTTCAAGATCTATCAAGTACAATGGTGTCAGGGTTGTATTCTTTCACCATAATTATTCAATCTGTATGCTAAACAAATAATCCAAGAAGCTGGACTATATGAAGAAGAATGGGGCATAAGGATTGGAAGAAGACTTGTTAACAGCCTGCATTATGAAGATGACACAACCTCGCGTGCTGAAAGTGAAGAGGACTTGAAGCACTTACTGATGAAGATCAAAGACCACAGCCTTCAGTATGGATTACACCCCAACATAAAGGAAACAAAAATCCTCACAACTGGACCAGTAAGCAACATCATGATCAATGGAGAAAAGATTGAAGTTGTCAAGGGTTTCATTTTGTTTGGATCCACAGTCAATGCCAATGGAATCAGCAATCAAGAAATCAAAAGATGCATTGCATTGGGCAAATTGGCTGCAAAAGACCTCTTTCAAGTGTTGAAAAGCAAAGATGTCACCTTGAGGACTAAGGTGCACCTGACCCAAGCCGTGGTATTTTCAATTGCCTCATATACATGCAAAAACTAGACAATGAATAAGGAAGACAGAAGAATTGATGCCTTTGAATTATGGTATTGGTGAAGAATATTGACTATACCATGGACTGCCAGAAGAATGAACAAATCTATCTTGGAAGAAGTACAGCCAAAATGCTCCTTAGAAGCAAGGATGGTGAAACTTTGTCTCACATACTTCGGACATGTTGTCAGGAGGGATCAGTCCCTGGAGAAGGACATCATGCTTGGTAAAGTAGAGGGTCAGTGAAAAAGAGGAAGACCCTCAAGAACATGGATTGACACAGTGGCTGCAACAATGGGCTCAAGCATAACAACAATTGTGAAGGTGGCACAGGACCAGGCAGCATTTCGTTCTGTTGTACACAGGGTAACTATGAGTTGGAACCAACTCGATAGCACCTAACAACAGAAACAATCCAGCTAAAAAGAATAGGAAAACACATAATATATACCCACTAAATTTATAAGAAATACAAGGTAAAAAGATGAAATCTTTGGATATACTAATACTGTACAAATAAACTAGGTTTGCTACTTTCCAAAAAATGAAGGAACCTACTGTGTAGTATAAAGAAATAATTTAATGCCTTTTCATTAGCATGTAACTAGCTTTGCTAAAGCTTCATATTCCATGTGAGAGCATCTAAAATGTCAATTCACGGAATAGGCGCTCCCTTCTTCCCTACCAATCTATGCAGTAGTTTTCATGGATTTCTGGCCAAACGTCACAGACAAAGGTCAGAGGTTATCCAGGACTTCATCCCTGTTCTGTCAGAAGTAAACCTGGAGGACAGTCATCTTCTCCTGGGTCTCCTTCTCCTATTCAGTGCTGCAGCTGCTGTGGGATCACAGAGCCACAGCTTCCTTGGCCTTGAACTCTTTCTCCCTCTGCAGGCAGTATTGTTCAACTTCACCCTGAGCTATTTGGCCTGCTTCAGCCTCCAGTTCTTTTGCTTGTTGGCCTTGGACACGTTTTCACCGGAACACTTCTCTGCCTGCAGCAGCTACTGGATGCCTTGCGACTAAGTAGCCACGTTGGCAGTGACTCTAGTTATGTCTCTTTTTATTGCTAAGTAGTGTTCCATGGCATGGATGTACCACAGTTTATTCACTTACCCATTGAAGGTCATCTGAGTAGTTTGCATGTTTTGGTGATTATGAATAAGAAAATTACAAACATTTGTATACAAGTCTTTGCACAGATGGACATAGCCTTCAATTATCTTGGGTAAATATCATTTTAACTTTTTAAGAAACTGCCGAACCCTTTTCCTGAGTGTCTATACCATTTTATATTCCTACCAGCAGTATACGAGAGTTCCAGTTCCCCCACATCCTCACCTACACTTAGTATGGTCAATAATTTTTTTATTTTAGCTATTCTAATAGATGTTTAAGGAGCCCTGGTGGCTCAGTGGTTAAGCGCTTGGCTGCTAACCAAAAGATCGGCAGTTGGAAGCCACTAGTCACTCTGCAGGAGAAAGATGGGGCAGTCTACTCCCATGAAGATTACAGCCTTAGAAACCCTATGAGGCAGTTCCACTCTGTCTTACAGGGTCACAAAGAGTCAGAATCGACTCAACAGCAACAGAAGTAGGTGTATAATGGTATCTCATTGTGGTTTCATCTTGGATTTCCCTAATGACAAATGATGTTGAGCATTTTCTTTCATGTGCCTATTTGTTGTTGTTGTTAGGTACTGTCATGTAGGTTCCAACTCATACTGACTTTATGTACAACAAACGAAACACTGCCTGGTCCTGCACCATCTTCACAATCGTTGCTACGGTTAAGCCCATAACAATGCAGCCACTGTGTTAATCATCTTCTTAAGAGTCTTCTTCTTTTTCACTGACCCTCTACTTTATCAAGCATGATGTCCTTCTCCAAGGACTAGTCCTCCTGATAACATGTCCAAAGTATGTGAGACAAAGTTTCGCCATCCTTGCTTCTAAGGAGCATTTTGGCTGTACTTCTTCCAAGGTGGATTTGTTCATTCTTCTGGCAGTCCATGGTATATCCAATATTCTTCGCCAACACCATAATTCAAAGGCATCAATTCTTCTGTCTTCCTTAATCATTGTCTAGTTTTTGCGTGTATATGAGGCGACTGAAAATACCATGGGTTGGGTCAGATGCACCTTAGTCCTCAGAGTGACATCTTTACTTTTTAACACTTGAAATAGGTCTTTTGCACTAGATTTGCCCAGTGCGATACTTCGTTTGATTTCCTGATTGCTGCTTCCATGGGCATTGATTGTGGATCCAAGCAAAATGAAATCCTTGACAACTTCAATCTTTTTTCCATTTACCATGGTGTTGCTTATTGGTCTAGTTGTGAGGATTTTTGCTTTCTTTATGTTGAGGTGCAGTCCATACTGAAGGCTGTAGTCTTTGATCTTCATCAGTAAATGCTTAAAGTCCTCTTCACTTTCAGCAAGCATGGTTGTGTCATGGTTGTGTCATGTGCATATCGCAAATTGCTAATGAGTCTTCCTCCAATCCTGATGCCATGTCCTTCTTCATATAGTCCAGCTTCTCAGATTATTTGCTCAGCATACAGATTGAATAAGTAGGGTGAAAGGATACAACGCTGACACAGTTTCCTGACTTTAAACCACAAAGTAGTCCCTTGTTCTGTTTGAATGACTGCCACTTGATCTATGTATGGGTTCCTCATGAGTACCATTAAGTGTTCTGGAAATCCCATTCTTCGCCGTGTTATCCATAATTTGTTATGATCCACTCAGTCTAATGCCTTTGCATAGTCAATAAACACAGGTAAACATCTTTCTGCTATTCTCTGCATTCAACGAGGCTCCATCTGACATCAGCAATGATATCCCTGGTTCCACATCCTCTTCTGAAACTGGCTTGAATTTCTGGCAGTTCCCTGTCAATGTACTGCTGCAGCCACTTTTGAATGATCTTCAGCAAAATTTTACTAATGTGGGATATTAATGATATTGTTTGATAATTTCCACATTCGGTTGGATCACCTTTCTTTGGACTAGGCATAAATATGGATCTCTTCCAGTCAACTGGCCAGGTAGCTGTCTTCCAAATTTCTTGGCATAGATGAGTGAGCACTTCCAGTGCTGCATCTGTTTGTTGAAACATCTTAATTGGTATTCCGTCAATTCCTGGCAACTTGTTTGTCATCAATGCCTTCAGTGCAGCTTGGACTTCTTCCTTACCATCGATTCCTGATCATATGCTACCTCCTGAAACGGTTGAACGTCGACCAATTTTTTTGGTACAGTGACTCTATGTATTCCCTCCAGCTTCTTTTGATGCTTCCTGTGTTGCTTAATATTTTCCATGTAGAATCCTTCAGTATTGTAACTCGAGGCTTGAATTTTTTCCTCAGTTCTTTCAGCTTGAGAAATGCTGAGCGTGTTCTTCCCTTTTGGTTTTCTAACTCCAGGTCTTTGCACATGTCATTATAATACTTTATTTGGTCTTCTCAAGCTGCCCTTTGAAATCTTCTGTTCAGCTCTTTTACTTCATCATTTCTTCTGTTCACTTTAGCTACTCTACGTTCAAGAGCAAGTAAGTTTCAGAGTCTCTTCTGACATCCATTTTGATCTTTACTTTCTTTCTTGTTTTTTAAATGACCTATTGCTTTCTTCATATATGATGTCATTCCACAACTCATCTGGTCTTCAGTTATTAGTGTACAACTCATCAAATCTATTCCTGAGATGGTCTCCAAATTCAGGTAGGATATACTCAAGGTGGTACTTTGGCTTTCATGGATTTGTTCTAATTTTCTTCAGCTTCAACTTGAACTTGCATATGAGCAATTGATGGTCTGTTCTGCAGTTGGCCCCTGGCCTTGTTCTGACTGATGATATTGAGCTTCTCCATCGTCTCTTTCCACAGATGTAGTCGATTTCATTCCTGTGTATTCCATCTAGTGAGGTTCACGTATATAGTCACTGTTTATGTTTTTGAAAAAATGTATTTTCATTATTAACATCATAGAGGATAGGATTTACAACACATAGGATAATCACATCAGATCACAAAATCGTGGACAACCACGAAATACTGGGAATTATGGCCTAGCCAAGTTGATTCACATTTTGAGGGGGGGACACAATTTAATCCATAACACCTTCCATCCTGCCCATACCCACGCCCCCCAACCCAAATTAAAGTTATTCAGTTCACTGAATTACTCTCTGTTGCTATAGATTAATTTGCATTTCCTAGGATTTTATATAAATGAAATCATGCAGTATGTACTCTTTTTTTTTTTTGTCTGGCTTCTTTCTCTCAGCATAATTACTTCAATATTCATTCATTTGCTGTGTGATATCAACAGTTCAATTCTTTTTTTTTTTTTTACATTACAACGCATCCTTAAACTTTTTTAAATTGTATTGTGCTTTAGGTGAAAGTTTACAGCACAAATTAGTTTCTCATTCATAAATTTATATGCAAGTTTTTTTGTGACATTGGTTGCAATCCCTGAAATGTGTCAGCACTCTCCCTCTTTCCCTTTACACTCCAGGTTCTCCATGTCCATTTGTCTAGTTTTCCTGTCTTCTTATCTTTGCTTTTGGGCTGGTGTTGCCCATTCGGTCTCATTGACTTGATTGAACTAAGAAGCACATTCCTCACATGTGTTATTGTTTGTTTTATAGGCCTGTATAATCTTTGGCTGAAAGGTGGACTTCAGGAGTGCCTTCAGTTCTGAGTTATCAAAGTGTCTGGTGGCCATAGTCTCGAGGGTTCCTCCAGTCTCTGTCAGATCTCTGGTCTTTTTTTGTGAATTTGAATTTTGTTCTATATTTTTCTCCTGCTGTCTGGGACCCTCTACTGTGATCCCTGTCAGAGTGGTGGGAGGTGGTAGCAGGGCACCATCTAGTTCTTCTGGGCTCAGGCTGGTGAAGGCTGTGGTTCATGTGGTCCATCAGTCCTTTGAACTAATATTTTCATTGTGTCTTTGGTTTTCTTCATTCTTCTTTGCTCTGGATGAGATGGGACCAATAGATGTATCTTAGATCACTGCTTGCAAGCCTTTAAGGCCCAGATGCTACTCACCACAGTAGGATGTAGATTTTCTTTATGAACTATGTTATGCCAGTTGACCTAGATGTCCCCCAAGGCCATGGTCCCCAGCCCTCAGCCCCAGCAACTTGTTCCCTCAATGTGTTTGGATGTGTCTAAGAAGCTTCTATGACTTTGCCTTGGTCAAGTTGTGCTGATTTCCCCTATATTGTGTGTTATCTTTCCCTTCACCAAAGTTAACACTTGTCTACTATCTAGTTAGTGATTTCCCTTCTCCACCACTTCCATCCCTCGTAACCATCAAAGACTGGTTTTTTCTGTGTGTAAACCTTTTCATGGGTTTTTATAATAGTAGTCTCACACAATATTTGTCCTTTTGTGAGTGACTTATTTCACTCAGCATAATGCCCTCCAGATTCATCCATGTTGTGAGATGTTTCATAGATTCATCATTGTTCTTTATTGTTGTGTAATATTTCATTGTGTGTATGTACCATAATTTGTTATCCACTCATCTGTTGATGGGCACTTAGGTTGTTTCTATCTTTTTGCTATTGTGAATAACGCTGAAATGAACATGGGTATGTATATGTCTATTTGTATGTTGGCTCTTATTTCTCTAGGATATATTCCCAGGAGTGGGAGTCTTTACTTATAAGTGATTACCAGTACTTTAAATAATAGCATATAACAAGTTCTTGAATTCTAACATCTAGTAATTTTCATTAAGAGAAACTAAAAGCAGCCCAAACAATTTAGCCAGAAAGGATTATTTTAAGGCTGACTGTGCTTCACATAAGTTACGCAATAACTATTTACTACTTTTTCATTGATAAGGCCCCTGACCTCCAAAAAACGTTTAGCAAAATAAAATATTTAACCCATTTATTTTTGCAAAGAATTGTTTTTTTGTACTAGATCTCTAAGAAAGAAAAGTCAGTATTGTTATATAGGTTGTTTCATCTGGTATTTTAAATACCAGTAGGGTCACCCATGATGGACAGGTTTCAGAGGAACTTCCAGACTAGGATGGACTGAAAGAAGGACCTGGAGGTCTACTTCTGAAAAAATTGGGCAGTGAAAACCTTATGAATAGCAGCAGAACATTGTCTGGTATAGTGCTAGAAGATGAGCCCCTCAGGTTGGAAGGCACTCAAAGTACTACTGGGGAAGAGCTGCCTCCTCAGAGTAGAGTTGATAAATACCAATTGAGATGTTTCGACAAACAGATGCTACGCTGGAAGTGCTCAGTCGGCTATGTCAAGAAATTTGGAAGACAACTTCCTGGCCAAGCGACTGGAATAGTTCCATTTTTGTGCCCATTTCAAAGAAAGGTGATCCAACAGAATGCAGAAATTATTGAACAATATCATTAATATCACACACAAGTAAAATTTTGCTGAAGATCCTTCAAAAGTAGTTGCAGCAGTACTTCAACAGGGAACTGCCAGAAACTCAAGCCAGATTCAGAAGAGAGCATGCAACAAGGGATATCACTGCTGATGTCAGATGGATCTTGGCTGAACACAGAATACCAGAAAGATGTTTACCTGTGTTTTATTGACTATGAAAAGGCATTCGACTGCGTGGATCATAACAAATTATAGATAACATTGCGAGGAATGAGAATTCCAGAGCACTTAATTGTGCTTATGCTGAACCTGTACATAGACCAAGAGGCAGTCATTTCTTCCTTTAGCTTTAGCTACTCTACATTCAAGAGCAAGTTTCAGAGTCTCTTCTGACATCCATTCTGGTCTTTTCTTTCTTTCCTGTCTTATAAATGCCTATTTAGCATCTTTATATCTTCTTTGGCAAGGTGTGTATTCAAGTGTTTTGCCTGCTTTTAAAAACTGAGTTGTTTTCTTACTCTTGAGTTTTGAGAGTTCTTTATATTTTCTGGATACAGATCTTTTATCAGATTAATGATTTACAAATATTTTTTCCAGTGTGCTTTGTCTTTTCATTCTCTTCTCAGTGTCTTTTGAAGAGCAGAAATTTTTATTTCAATGAAGTCTAATTTATCAATTTGTTCTTTTATGGATCATGCTTTTGGTATTATAGCTAAGAAATCTTTGCCTAACCCCAAGTCACAAAGATTTTCTCTATGTTTCCTTCTAGAAGTGGATGTTTTAGGCTTGACATTTAAGTCTATGATCTATTTTAAGATTATACATACATACATACAAACATACAAACACGCATACAAACATACATACATATATACATGTATATAGTGAGCTATATGGATCAAAATTCACTTTTTTGCACATGGATATCCAATTGTTCCAGAGCCATTTGTTGAAAAGACTATCCTTTCCCCACTGATTTGCCTTTGCACCTCTGTCAAAAATTAGGTGTCTGCCTTTCAGCAATAGATTGGCTTATAAAATAAACAATGTCATCTGTGAGTAATGTGCTCTCTTAAATAATTAACTATATGAGACCAAATAGTCAACATTTCCCAAAAGCAAAGATGAGAAAGCACGGAGGGGAAGGGAAGCTCCATCAGTGGAAAGGGAACAAACAGAATGGAAATAATGAGAATGCTGACACGTTATAAAAATTGTAACCAATTGCATGGAAAAATTTGTATAAAAATTGTTAAAGGGGAACCTAATTTGCTGTGTAAACTTTCACCTAAAACACAATAAAATATTATTTTTTAAAAATTAGGTGTCTGTATATGTATGGGCCTATTTCTGGACTCAAATTTGTTCCGTTGATCTATTTATCTTTATGCCAATGCCACCCTATTTTGATTACAGTGGCTTTACAGTCTAAATCAACTCCAACTTTGTTCTTTTTCAAAGTTGTTTTGGCTATTCTAGGTGCTTTGCATTTCCATATGAACTTTAGAATCAGCTTGAAATTTCTATTGAAAAAAAAAAAGCTTGGGATTTTGATTGGGATCGTGTTGACTTTACAGATCAGTTTGGGGAGAATTGATATCTACAAAATAATGTATATATAATGTGTTGGGCCTATAACATATAGAAACATAATATATTTACTAATAACAGTGTGAAGGAGGTGAGTGGATGCAAAGCTGTACTGGGCTAAGAAAAGGACTACAGATGGTAAAGTAATAATTATACTGATGTATTGATGGCTTTGTAACATTAACAGATGTAATATGCATAATCATAATAATACTACAAAAAGGGAATAGAGCTATATAGGTGTGATGTTTCTATATCTTACTAGAATTAAGGCAGTATATATCTGAAGCTGATTCTGATAAGTTAAGAAGTATATAGGAGGCCTTAGAGGAACCACTAAAAAGTAATTTAAAAAATATAGTGAAAAAATAATTAAAGAAATGTAAGTGCTTCATTAGAAAATACTCACTTGATGCAAAAGGAAGCAATAAAGGCGGAATAACCTTCTTCTGTCGAGTCAATTCTGACTCATAGCAACCCTATAGGACAGAGTAGAATTGCCCCATAGGGTTTCCAAGAAGTGGCTGGTGGATTTGAACTACTGACGTTTTGGTTAGCAGCCAGGCTGTTAACTACTCTGCCACCAGGGCTCCAAAGGAGGAACAGAGGAACAAAAAGACACAAGACATGTGAAAACAAAAAAATAAAATGGCAAATGTAAATCTAACTATATCAATAATATATTAAGTGTGAGTGAATTAAACATTCCAATCAAAGACAGAGATTGTCAGACTGGATTTAAAAAAACAAGATCCACACCCCAAACAGAAACTCAGCACCCCTTAAGCAATAACTCCCCATCCCCCAACCCCATAGTGACCACTGGTAGGCTTTTGTCTCTATGCTTTTGCCTGTTCTTGGCATTTCACGTGAGTGGGATCATATAATATTTGTCCTTTTGTTAGACTATCCACTTTTGATCAAAAGATTACTATAGATAAAGTAGCATAAAACTATACACACACACACACACACACACACACGAGTGAGTGTAAAACAGGTGCACTCTGAATATGCTCTGTGGAGTATACCAATGTCAGTTTCCTAGTTTGGTAGTGTACTGTAGTTATATAAGATGTTACCATTGAGGGAGGAGGATGAAGGATGCTCAGAACATTTCTGTGTATGGTTTTTGCAACTTCCTGTGAATCTGTAATTATCTTCAAATAAAAAGTAAAAAAAAAAAGAAATTCAACTATATGCTGTCTGTAGGAGACACACTTGAGATTCAAAGATACAAATAAATTGAAAGTTAAAGGATGGAGAAAAATATATAATGTAAACAGCAACCACAAAAAGGCTGGAGTGGCTACACTAATATCAGACAAAATAGACTTTTAAAAAATTGTTAATAGCGATAAAAAGAGACGTTTTATAATGATAAAATGGACAATCCATCAGGAATACATAGCAATTATATATACACCTAATAACCAAGCACAAAAAATACATGAAGTAAAAACTGACAGCAATGAAGGGAGAAATAGACAATTCAATAATGCTAGATGGAGACGTAAATACCCACTTTCAATAATGGATAGAACAACTAGGCGAAGATCAATCCGGAAATACAAGACTTGAGCGACACTAATAGCTAAAGGGCATGGGGTTTCTTTTTGAGGTGATGAAAAGCCTGGACCTGGTTAACTGCTCAATTCCACATGGCCAATGGCAAGTGTTCTGTTAATGTACCATTTTTCCCTTATTCCATTAGCTGTGCTGCAGATGGTGTGAGAAAACATACTTTTCTACACTGCTGGTGGGAGTGAGAATGGTGCAGCTCCTGTGGAGGGAAATTTGGCAATATCTCTCAAAATTACAAATACCTTTAACCCAGAATCTCACTTCTACTAATCTATCTTACAGATAAACTTGTACCCATATGAAATAGGTAGAAGGTTATTCATTGTACCATCAATAATAGCCAACATTTAAATAATTTAGTACGTTCCAGGTTCTGTTCTAAGAAGTTTAATATAATCCTTATAATAACCCAATGAATACTATTTCCATCCCAGTTTCTTTATAGCTGAGGAAACTGAGGCATAGAGAAGTTATGTAACTTGCCCAAAGCCACACAGCCTGTAAGAGAGCTGGGCTTCAAACTCAGGCAGACCGGTTCCAGAGTCCATAATCTTAACCATTACTCTACAATGCATTGCTTATAATAGCAAAAAAAATTGACAACAACCTAAATGTCCATCTGTAGGGAATGCATCATACAGTGCATCTATTCAATGGAATACTATACAGCTATAAAAAATGAGGAAGCTCTCTATATACTGATATGGGAAGATCTCCAAGATATATTAACAACGTGTAGAACAGTATATGTACTATGCCATAACTGTGTAGGAAAATGAGAGAATACTACCAACCACCCTGACTGGGATCACAGTAGAGGATCCCAGACACAGCAGGAAAAAATATAGAACAAAAAAAGACCAGGCTTACCGGCCTGATAGAGACTGGAGGAACCCCCAAGACTATGGCCCTAAGTCACTCCTTCGACTTGGACTGCAGCCATTCCCGGAAACCACCTTCCAGCCAAGCAATAGACAGGTCTATAAAATAAACAATAACACCCAAAAAGAACATGTTCCATAGAACATTTATATGAGACCAAAAGGGCAACATTTGCCCAAAAGTAAAGATGAGACGGCAGGAAGGGGTAGGAAAACCAGACCAATGGAAACAGGGAACCCAGGGCGGAAATGGGCAGAGTGTTGACCCAGTGTAGGGATTCCAAACAATGTCATGGGACACTTTGTGTACGATTTGTTGAATGTGAAACTAATTTGCTCTGTAAACTTTTACCTAAAACACAATATTTTTTTAAAATGGAGGAATAATAATATATGTTTGAATCTGCTTCTGTTTGCGTAAAGACCCATGAGAATTTGCATAAAGATGCATGATAATAACAGAGGTTATTTGGGGGGGGGGGAAGGGCTGTAGAAATTGAACTTATGGGGGACAGGAGTGGAAGCAACATTTTTTTCTTCTATATCTTTGTAATAGTTTTATTTTTGAATCACATGAATGAATTACCTATTATTGTGTTAGTCAAGGTTCTCCAGAGAAATAGAACCAAAACCAATAACATACATAGATATGTAAATATATGGAAGGAGCCCTGGTGGCACAGTGATTAAGGTGCTTGATGCTAACTGACAGGTCATTGGCTTGAACCCACCAGTGGCTCCAAGGGAGAAAAGATGCAGCAGTCTGCTTCCGTAGAGATTTACGGCCTTGGAAATCTGTGGGGTCGCTATGAGTCAGAATCGACTCGATAGCAGTGGGTTTGGTTTTCTGGGTAGATATATGGAGAGAGAATGAGAGAGATTTATTTTAAGGAATTTGCTCATGAGATTGTGGGGGCTGCCAAGTCCAAAATCTATAGGGTGGGCAACAGGCTGGAAGCTCTGGCAGTCTTGTTCTGAGGTGGGTAGGTCAGGCGGTGGGCTAGAAACTCCAGCAAGATGTCTATGTTACCAGTCATGAGTTAGAATTTCTTCCCCTCTCAGAACCTGTTTTTGCTCTTAAGGGCTTCCACGAATTGGGTGAGGCCCACCCACATTATTGAGGGCAATCTCCTTTTCTTAGAGTCAACTGATTATAAATCAGTTAATCACACCGACAAAATACCTTCACAGCAATGTCCAGGCTGGTGTTTGACCAAGCAATTGGGAAACATAGCCTAACCAAGTCGACACATAAAATTGACTATCACACCTATTTAGAAAATTTGAAAAAAGAAGTGTTTTAATAGAATTCTTACAGATTTTTTAATTGGTAAACAGAAATAGGATTTCCGTGAGGGCATTGATTAAATGTGCAGTGGTCTGTGGCTCCGCACTATGATGGGAGAAGGCTCTGTGGAGCAGATGGGATTTCCAGGAAACAGAAGACTTAGCTGGGAGGGGGACCTGGCAGCATGTACGTCAGCGCGTGCTAGTGAAGGCAGAGTCAACGCCATCTGGGAGCTGTCCGCGAATCAGTGGGTGTCCACTAGAGGGAGCCAGCGTGAACTATTCTGGGTTGAACTGTGGGTTCTTGGTTGATGCTGACCGGGGGAGCTGCAGAAAGGGTTGAAAACGGCAAAACAAGGAAAGAAAGAGTTGAAGTTGCACCCCTTCATCCTCCAACTCTAAAAGCAGCTTGTTGGAGAATCTAGGTCACAGGCCTGGAGATGAGAGGCCTCAGCCACATGTCTTCCATGGTGCGGCTCCCTTAAATAGTTGTGTCGTCCTCTTCCTCCTCCTCCCGGGACCCTCCGCTGCACACCCTACCACCCCATGGCAAGATGTCTCTGGACCGCTGTCCTGTCTGCCCAGCCAGTTCTGGGACTGCTCTGATCCCAGCTTTGCTGGGCTCTGCCCCCTGCCTCCTCTCCACCGCCACACTGCCCCACCCACTGCACAAAAGTCATAACTAAGGTCTATTGAGGCCTTATTTTAATCCTCACAACTTTATGTGATGAAGCAGCAAAGGCACAGAGAGGTCAAAAGACTTGGCAACAGTCGCACAGTGAGGAAGGGGCAGATGTGTACACTAAGCACATTGAAACCTTAGAGCCTTCAAGTCCTGCAATAACCCCACAGCCAACTCCTGTCCCCCCGCAACTCTTCCTCCACCAGTCCTTAAGCCAGCCAGTCACCAAATATGCCCCCAACATCCCTCTGCTGCCTTGTTGCACCCAATTTCCTTTGACAGTCCCTCAAACCCTCTGCCTGCCTCAGCTCCTGCCCCCTTTCTGATCCACAGTCCCCACAGCAGCAAGAAAGATTATTTCTAAAGTGCAAATCAGATCATATCTTTTTCACACACACACACACACATCCTTAAAACCCTTCAAGGTCTCCCCATTGCCTTCCAGAGAAACTTTCACGTGGCAAGTAAAGACCCTTCCTTGTCTGGTCCCCACAAACCTCTACAGCTTCCCTTCCCTCCACAGTCCCACAGGATCCTCTTCTCAAGTCACACCAAACTTGCTGTTTCCAAAATGGCTTTTGCCTGTCCTGGTGTCTCCTTTGCTGGGGATGAAATCTCTCCTCTGCACATTTAATGCCTACATCCTTTAAGACACAAGCTCAACTATTGCCTCCTCCAGAAAGCTTCCTGATCCTCCTTCTGGGTTAGATTCTTCTCATTGTTACATCTTGAGGACATGGAGCCACCTCCATCACATCACATATGAGTTTTATTTTCCTTTATTTATTTATTTAATTTTTAAAAATATTTATCTCCCTCACTAGAATGTTTACCTGTGTATCTCCAGTGCTGAGCCCAGTACCTGGCACGTGTTAAATATTCAATAGGTGTTTGTTGAGACAATGTTGAATAAATAGGATGTACCAGAGGAGCTCGATAGGAGGCAGAAGCAGAAGTTAGACGGTTATTACAGCAGCCCAGGAGGGACGTGCTGAAGGTTGAAACCAAGGCTAGGGCATGGGGATGTGGAACCAATGGAATTTATAGAGACATTGCCTTGAACCCTGCAACATAGGCTTCAACCAAAGGAACCAAGCTGTGTAGGCTGGAGACCAATTTTTGGCCAGTTTGGGATAGAACCCCATGGGGAGTGACTACTCTGGAGGCTGCTTTATGAACAGGAGACAAATGAGGTTTGGTTGGTGGGGAAGGGGAAGCATCAATGCAGCTGTCCTCCAGACCTGGTGGCCTACCTCTGGTCAGGTCAGAGAGGCCCATGCACTGCCTCTCCCACCTGCCTGGGCCCCTTTAGGGCCTGGGGCTCAGAGAGAGGTTTTCGCATCAAGGACTGGACTGTGGAGTCATACAGGGTCAGGAGGATAGTGGGGAAGAAGGTGCAGGAATATTTGAGATGGATCTAGCAAGTGAGGAAGAGAAGGCTGGGGAAGGCAGATGGCAGCCCGTCTGTCCTCTGACACAACTGAGCAGGAGCCCTCTTCTGTCCCCCCAGAAAGAGGCTAAGTCAGGCTTCTAACCAGGGGTCCCCCACTGGAAAGACATCAGGTGGAGGATGGGCAAGTGTTCCTGTCATGTAAGATTGTTCCCCTGCCTTCTCCCCTCACAGTGGTAGCGCGCCAGTGTGGTAAATGAAGAAAGGGAGATTTAGTCTGGAGTCTTCTGAATTAAGAGGTGAGAAGGTAATTACCTTGGGAGGGATGTTTGTGCTGGGGCCCCTGCCACCCCAGTCTTGGGCCCTCAGTGGTAATCACCCCCCTCAGCAGGATCTGCTCCAGCTCTAGATATCTCTACCCTGGATCAAACCAGCATCTAGAGTTCAGGTCTAAATTAAGTTGCAGCCTGGGTCTTCACCTGCACAACTGTGGCTTATCCTTAAGCCATCTTCACCCTGGGCAGAGAAGATAGTAAATCTTCAATCCATAAGCCTTTCCCCATTCTCCACACTGCTGGCCAAAACCCTGCAACTTGGGACATGTCTAGCACAGACCCAGGGAACAAAGTAAGGAAATTATATTTCTAAGGGAAGAAAGGAAAAGGCGGAAGGATTCTTCAGAGGGGAGCCCAGAATTGACTCTATCATTATCCCAGCTTCCTAATTCCCCCAAACCTGACACCAATGGGAGCACTATTTTTGCCCCCTTAAAGCAAAGCTGTGTCCAATATATGCAAAGTCAACAACTGGCTTAGTAACACAGAACTCCCTCATTTCACAACAGTGGGGCCACCTATAGCTAGTTAGGTCAAAGCAGAGACCAAATCCCATGTCCGGTGACTTCCCGCCCATTGTGTATCCATATACCATTATTGCTCTTACCTCCCCCATATATATCTAGTGGCTTGGGGAATTTGACTAGCTCTGTCATTTTGTCACTCGTCCTCATTATTTTTTTCTGCAGGAGATACTGTGATTAAACAAGTATCAGATGAATGCCAAGAAGTATTGCTTCATTGTGGGTATCTTCTCTACCCTCAACACCATCCAGTTCCTCCTCTTTGATGTGAACTATGTGATAAGCTTTGGCTACAAAGAGGGCCTGTTCAGCATTTACAATGAAACACACCCAGATCAGGATTCCTGGTTCATAGCCAACATGAGGGGCATCAAAATCTGCCTCTCCATCATCACACTCATAGTCAGTTGCACCCTCCTTTATTGCATCCACATGAATATCTGCCTGGGGCTGCTGACCTATACCATATGGATCATCATCTACGAGGTCTTCAACTTCCCCCTGGCCCTGCTCCTCAAGGATTCCATCAGAAATCTGTTTGAGGAGCTGAGTTACTTGCACTTGATCTTCCAAATCTCCCGCATGCTCCTGCACTTCTGCTGTCTGCCCTTTATCATCAAGCAAATGCTCATCCTTTACAAGGACCCCAAGATGTCAAGCAAAATGGGCCACCGCCGGCACTCCTCCATCAGTACAGTCGACTCATGGTCCCCAGTCGGGCTGGCACTGTACCGCAAGTTAAATTGAAACATGCCAGAAAGAAGAGAGCGAGAGAGGAACAGCGCTCCCCAACATTGGAGCTCCCCTTTCTTTGCCTGCCTTCTGTTGAGGCTGCTTGTTTTTCGGGGTTCTGCACTTAGGCGTGATTCTTGGGGAAGGTGGGTGTTGCATGGATCAATTCTTGCATGTGTGTGTGTGTGTGTGTGTGTGAGAGAGAGAGAGAGAGAGAGAGAGAGAGAGGCTTGTTTTAGCATTTAATTATACGCTACCTGTGTACTTACTTAACTGTCTCGTTGGTTTATGCTGTTGTTTCTCATGGTACCCTCCTCTCTGCATGTCCTTAGTTTCTAAGTTTCCTCTGTGGATTCCCCACTGATTCATGGTCCTGCCGAGTCCTTTTGGAGCAGTGCTGTCCAACAGAACTTTCTGTGCTGATGGAAATGCTCTCTATCTGTGCGGTCCACTAGCACATGTGGCTATCGAGGACTTCAAATATGGCTGTTGTGACCCAGGAACCAAATTTTAAATTTTATTCCATTTTAATTAATTTCAATTCCAATAGCCACGTGCGGCCAGCTGGTGGCAACCATATTGGAGAGTGCGGTAATCTGAAGCCTCATTTCACTCCTGCATGGAACTGTGGGAAGAACCCCTTTTCAGCTGTGTGCCATCACTCTACTTTGCTCATACCTTTCAGAAAGGAGTTTTTCATGTTGGTTCATAATAAAATGGCAAGAAGAGTCTCCATTCAAGAAAACTCCAAGTTTTCTCAGCTTTGGCACTATAGACATTTTGGACTGGATAATTCTTGGTTGTGGGGAGCTGTCCTGGGCGTTGTAGGATGTTTAGCAGTACCCCGGCCTCTACCCACTAGATGCCAATAGCATCCCCCCACTCCAGTTGTGACTCCAGACATTGCCAAGTGTCCCCTGGAGGGCAAAAGTACCCCCAGTTGAGAACCACTACTTTGAAGCCATGCACCCCCAGCGCTGAGAGCTGGTATGCCACTACTGCTAATGGAGTGTCCCTTGACCAAGAGCTCTTTACATTCACCACCTTGCGCCGTTTTAATCCTAATGTTCCCAGTTTATGGGTTCATGAAACTGAGGCTCAGGGGCTCAAGTGATGTGATCAAGGGCACGTAGTAGCAAAAACAGGACTTGAACCTAGATCATCTGACTTCCTAGACGAAAGCACCGCTTGGTTCCCTGAAGCACTCTTACTTTTACTGACAAAAAAAGGAGGGACCTCCTTTTCAGATCTTTTCTTTTCCCTCAAAAACATTGGAAGTGAAGTCAGTAGACACTGTTTGCTTTGACCACATCCCTCCAAGCCTTGAGCATAATGGCAGTACCAGTTACCAGCACGATGACCCAACTCATGGCCACCCCATGTGTGTCAGAGTAGTACTATGCTCTGTAGGGTTTTCAATGGCTAGTTTTTTTGGAAGTAGATCACCAGGCCTTTCTTCAGAGGTGTCTCTGGGTGAATTCAAACCTCCAACCTTTGGGCTAGCAGCCGAGCATATTAACTGTTTGCACCACACAGAGGCTTCAATAATGACAGTAGGTTACTTTATTGAACACGCAGTAAGTGCCAGGTACTATTCTAACAATTCACTAAATTCTTCTCTGTGAGGGACAGGTTTGGATCTAGGCCACTTCCCAAAATGACCACAAGATGACAGTCAGTAATAAGCTCTTACCTATCAATGCTGTTTGCCTTCTATGCCAGATCCACTGAGGGTGGCTGATTTGGGATTTAGGGAACTTCAAGCTAATGATGGGGAGGCCTGGTGGTGCAGTGGTTAAGCACTCAGGTGCTAACCGCAAGCTGGGCAGTTCAAACCCACCAGCTGCTACAAGGGAGAAAGATGTGGCAGTCTGCTTCCGTGAAGATTACAGCCTTGGAAACCCTCTGGGGACAGTTCTGCCCTATCCTACAGAGTCGCTATGAGTCAGAATCGACTCAACGTCAGTGGGTTTCGGGTTTTAAACTGATGATTGGGAACTAATAGTGTTTGTCCCGCCCTTGTCTCACAAGGTATGCCTTCTTTGGTTGTGCCTCATCGGTACCAGAAATAAAACATGGGTAGACTGCAGGCTTCTGGCCCCCATCCCAGCTGGGTTCACTGTGGGTGGGAGCGGGGGAGACGGGGAAGGAGGGTGAAGATTAGGGAAGACAGAAGGAGACCTATGTGTTAAAGAGGTAGAGGGAGAAGAATAGTTCCAAGAATCAGCTCAACTAAGAGTTACTTGGAGTCCCTGGGTGGTGCAAATGGTTAATGTTCTCAGTTGCTAAACAAAAGGTTGGAGGTTCAAGTCCACTCAGAGGCATCTTGGAAGAAAGGCCTGGTGATGTACTTCTGAAAAATCAGCCACTGAAAACTCTATGGAGCACAGTTCTGCTACTCTGACACATGCAGGGTTGCCATGAGTCGGAACTGACTCTACGGCAACTAGTTAAGAGTTACCTGATGCAAGAAAGCTTAAGACACTCAGATACAAGGCTACGCTCCCCTCTACACCAAAACTCCTCAAAAGCGTTGTTTGGAACCCTGGGAAGATGGTGGTGTAAAAAAAAACATCTTTCAGACCCTCCCCAACAAATACAATAAGAAATACTACAAGGAAATGGTGCTTGGCTTTGAGGGACTCTGAATCGGGGAGCAGAGGAAAGCAGTGGGGAACCGAAGA
Organism: Trichechus manatus latirostris; assembly: GCF_000243295.1. Lineage (NCBI taxonomy): Eukaryota > Metazoa > Chordata > Mammalia > Sirenia > Trichechidae > Trichechus > Trichechus manatus. The sequence goes on along the minus strand of NW_004444001.1, from coordinate 1,946,095 downwards.
CAGGCAAGAATCAACAAATCAGCAATGAGTTGCATACGATAGGAAACTATCTTCCCCCAGCATCCCTGCCCCCCGCTACCCAGCCATGCAGGCCTCTGGCTGCTGTGAACTGGGGTAGTGGCCCCAGAAGAAGAGCCTGCTTCGCTAACTACTACAGCCCCTATAGTACAAAGAGACAGGACCCAAAGCTTCTGCCCTAAAATCAACAAAGCAGACCTCCCCAGGGGTCTGTTTGGAGTGTGCCAGCACCTCTCCCACCCACACACTGTTGGTTGCAAGCCTACTATGAATTGCTACAGAATGCCCCTGCAATGGAGTCTGCACTCTGCCTGCCTTCCTGTGCAGTCCATAGCTCAGGGCTCTGAAACCAACAGGACAGACCTCCCTGGGCATCAGTTTGGGTCTGTCTGCTTCCCCTTACAGTTGGTGCTGAGGACTGCTGACTGAGGCTGCTGTGTGCTAGGAAGCCGGCATCTAGAGTGGAGGTTACACCCATAGCCAACATACTACGGGGTGAGCTCTGATAGCAACAAGGCAGACCTCCCCAGGTCTGTTGAAAGTGTGACTACCCTTCCCCCACCCTGTAACTGTTGGCTGCTGGACGGATATGAACTGCTACAGAAGGTTCCCCACAGTGGAGTCAGGAAGTGGGTCACCTAAGTGGAGACTGCTTTCGCAACAACCACAGGGCCACTGGGGCTCTGAAACCAACAAGACAGATTTCTTGAAGGTCCTTCTGGGGAATGCCAGCTCCTCCTACTCCTGAAAAGGGGAAAGTCAGCCTGTGCTTTCCTGAATGCCAGCTCAGATGTAAGCAGCCCCCACAGAGCAGCGAAGGAAACTTCGGGCAAAACCAGAGGGTAACAGCCCCAAAAGGGGCTTAATGGGTGTGGATTTTCTGACTAAAAAGGTGATTGCAGAAACAGAGGGGATGGGAGTAATAACCAGAGAGAGGGGACTGCACCCCCTGGTGGACAGATTGATTAGTACACAATATCGCACCTAAGTGACAGTGCCCTCTGGTGGACAGACTGACCACAGCATGTTCTTTGGTGTGTTCGGAAAAGACTGAAAGTTGAAAAACAGTATCTGGAACTTTCGAATCCCAGTTAAACCAGGGAGGGAGAAGGAGCTATCACAGAGATGGAAAGGAAATGGTAAGCAAACGCCAAAGGCTCTGCCCACCTAAGAGCTTCTTGCAGAAAGTAATGCAAGCAAAAACACCAAATACCGGGGAGAACTAAGACAGTTAACACCCTCAAAAATTCCAATGCTGAGGACTTCCAGGCAACATGGCGCTATAGTCAGAAGCACCAGACCGTCCCTCTGCAGCAAAGATCAGAAAAACTAAGTCAAACAGAGTCACATGTCAATCCTGAAACCCTAACCATCAAATGAAGAGATAAAGAACTCAGCCAAGCATTGAATGGAATAAGAAATTGACAGAGAAGAGAGCACGAGGAGAGATACATGCAGAGGTCCCCTATCAGCTACCACAACACAGATCCGCCATCTTGGACTCCTATCGGAGATCAGCAAACAGGAGGTATGAGAAAGCAGCTTCACGGAGCTTCCAGCAGGAGACAGAACAACCAGTAACCCACGATACAAGCTTCACCACCACCCACCCTTCTTCACCCCCATTTAGTCTCCTCTGCTTCCTGCAGGCACAGTCTATTCGTCGGGAAGCATAAGCTTCCCCCAGTGCTGCTTGGATTCCACCCATCCACACTGGCAGGCTCCCTGAGTGCCATTTGTTGGCTGCTGGTGTTGCTTTTTTCCACCACTTGGGATTTCTTCCTTACCTCTCACCACCTCCTCCTCCTTTCTCTCAAATACCTGGCTCCATGTGCCATCTTTGCTTCTTCCTGAAAGGTTGTGAAACACTGCTCCACAGTGAAACTGCTTCCTGGACCACGCTGCCATGCTGGTGGGACCCCTGGGGCTTTTTTGTTTGTTTGCTGTGATGTGTTCTGTCTTGATTTGTTTGTTTGTTTTCTTCTTCTTTTCTTGGCTTGGGAGCCCCTTCTAGCCAGGCAGTACCACGTGGCTTGGAAGCTAGTCCCTTATTCTGCACAGATGCACAGGGACATCCCTGGAGGCATTTCTTTTTTCTTGTTTTTGTTTTTTTCATTTCTTTGTTTAGTTTTCTTCCTTCTCTTATTCCCTTTTTGTTTTTCTTCATTTCTAGTTTCTAGATTTATTCATTTTTCTCTTTTAACCTTTTTCTTTCTTTTTTTCATTTTTGTTTTTCCCCATTTCTCAGTCTCATCCCTCCACTCCAATAGCAAGCTCCCTTAGCACTCTTTTTTGTTTGTGTGTATGTCTTTGGCTCCTGTTCCTCTCTCCTGTCTCTCATCTTTCCCATACCCATCTTAGCTCCACACATCACAATCTACCCCCTCCTTCCTGCCTAACTGCACTGTGTGCTGAATGTCACACTCCCAAGCAACAGAGGCACAGCCTACTGGAACCTGCCCTGCACTGAGTCCCAGTTTGCACTGTCACCCTGGTACATGCCACAAAAAACCTATCCCAGCAACTCCCCTTCAGCTGGACCCACCCTGCTGTACCATACCTGAGTGACTGACTCTGCCCATTGGAGAAGGAGGTAAAAAATATCGTGCCCACAGATGAGCAAACAACAAAGAACTCACAGCCTGCCTGCTCAGACATAACCAAATAAAACAAAAAAACAGGACGAAACAAATCTACAATCAATAAATGAGGAAAATAAACACTGAATGCACCAAAGACAGCAGACAATATCAAAACAGTTATAAAAACAAGACAGGATGGTTCCAGTAGGCATCCAAAATAAAACAGCAGATGACCATCCAGTAGAAGAAAAGGCACTAAACCTAACTGATAGAGAATTCAAATCTCTAATATCAGAATTATCCAAGAGTTGAAGCAAAAAACAGACAAAAAAGAGGAAAAAATAGACTAATTCAAGGAAAATACAGACAAAAAAATGGAAGAATTCAAGAAAATAAAACAGGAACACAATGCTAAAATAAATTCACAACTAGAAATCATATAAAAACAACAATTAGAAATCCAAAAGATAAACAACAAGATTTCAGAAATGGACAGTGTCATAGAAGGGCTGA
>NW_004444001.1:1917716-1923749 GCF_000243295.1 Trichechus manatus latirostris | reverse complement strand
GGTGAAGAAGGGTAGGGAGTGGGAAAGGGTATATCACAAATTACCAGAGCTCTGCAGCCCTCAGGAAGAAGTAAAGATGGCTCACAGAGCCAGGTATTTGAGCGAAAGGAGGGGGAGGTGGTGAGAGGTAAGGAAGAAATCAAAAGAAGCAGAAAAAAGCAACACCAGCAGCCAACAAATGGCTCTCAGACAGCCAGCCCATTCAGGTGTGTGGAATCCAAGCAGCCGGTGTTTCCTGGTCAAGAGACTGTGACCGCGGGACTCAGAGGAGGCGGAGTCAGGGTGAAGAAGGCTGGGGGTGGGAAAGCATATAACGCAAACTACCGTTTGTTTTGTCACCCGCTGGACGCTCCATGAGGCTGCTTTCTCATACCCCCTGTTTGCTGGTCTTGGATAGGCGTCCAAGATGGCAGATGCGCACTGCATTAGCTGGTAGGGGACCTCTGCATGAATCTCTCCTCACTCTCCATTCTCTGTCAGTTTCTCACTCCATTTGGCGCTTGGCTGAGTTCTTCATCTCTTCATTTGATGTTTTAGGGTTTCAGGATTGTTGTATTCTCTGTTCGGCTTAGTTTTTCGGATCTTTGCTGTGGAGGAACAGCGTGGTGCTTCTGCCTAGAGCGCCGTTTTGCCAGAACTCCCAGGCCTAGCTTTTAACAATGGATTATCTAATAACAAAAGCACAAACAGCAAAAGACAAAATAAATAAATGAGATCTCTTAAAAATTAAAAACTTTTGTTCATCAAAAGACTACCAAAAAAGTGAAAAGACAAGCTACCAACTGAGAGAATATCTTTGGAAACCATATATCCAACAAGAATCTAATAACCAAAATATACATAAAACTTTGACAAGTTAACAAAAAGATAAATAACCCAATTATAAAACGGGCAAAGGACATTCAAATGGCCATCAAACACATGAAAAGATGCTTAGTGATATTAGCCATCAGGGACATGCAAATCAAAACCACAATGAGATACTATTTATCTCCCACTAGGATGGTTAAGGAGCCCTGGTGGCACAGTGGTTAAGAGCTCGACAGCTAACCAAAAGGTCCACAGTTGGAATCCATCAGCTGCTCCTTGGAAACTCTATGGGGCAGTTCTACTCTGTTCTATAGGGTCACTATGAGTTGGAATTGAGTTTGACAACAACAGGTTTTTTTTTTTTTTTTAATTTTTAGGATGGCTAAGATTAAAAAAAAACAGAAAATAATAAATATTGGTGAGGGTGTGGGGAAATTGGAATTCTTATCCATTGCTGGTGGGAATGCAAAATTGTACAGCCATTGTGGAAAACAGTGTGGAGGTTCCTCAAAAAACTAAAAAAAAAAGCCACCATATGACCCAGAAATTCCACACCTAAGTATATACCCCTAAGACTTGAAAGCAGAGACTCAAAACAAAGACTTGTATACCAGTGTTCATTGCAACCTATTCACAGTAGCCAAAAGGTAGAAACAACGTAAATATCCATCAATAGATGAATGGATAAACACCATATGCTACATACATACAATGGAATACTACTCAGTCAGTAGAGGAAATGAAGTCTTGATTCATGCTATGATATGGATGGAACTTGAAGACATTATGGTGAGTGAAATAACTCAATCACAAAAGGACAACTATTGTATGACCTGTCTTATATAAAAAGACAAGAAAAGGCAAATCTATAGAGCCCATGAGGCAAGGCCAAGATGGCGGAGTAGTCAGATGCTTCCAGTGGTCCCTCTTACAACAAAGACCTGAAAAAACAAGTGAATTGATTGTATATGACAATCTAGGAGCTCTGAACATCAAAGGCAAAGTTGAGGAATCAGACTGAGTGGCAGGGGGAGGGAGAGATGGTTCGGAAGCATCAAGAAGTTACCAGACCTGAGCCAGTGGGAACCTGAGCCCTTCAGGCCAGATCAGCTCCTGTGCACAGTGAGGCAAGCAGTGGCACTCAGGAGGCGTTTTCCACATTGGGAGAGGCCCAGCAGCAGAGAGTCTACTCGGCCATCCAGAAGCAGTCAAAAGCAGCACTCAAGTGGCTAAAGATAAGTACTTCGTCTGGCCTACTGCAGGAATTAGAAAAAAAAAAAAAGCCATTTGGGAAAAACCTCTCTCCCATTTACCTCCCTCCTCCCAGCTCTGCACTGGGTTCTGGGCTGGCTTCATCAATTGCCGAGTCCCCTGGGCCAGAAGTAGGACTTGTCACGTGCCCTGAGCCATTCTCCCAGCCTTGGAGAGGGAAAAAATTAACAAACAGGGAAAAACTAAGCTGCCGGCCCCCCTAAGCCAGGAACTCAGGGTTGGCACAGCTCCTTTGCCTAGGCACAGGCAAAAGGGTTCCATGGACTTTGAATGCCTTTCACCCTTGCATAGACTCGTGTGGGCCCATTTCAACAGCATAGGCCCTTATTACCACAGTACAACAGGGTATATACCTGAAGTCTAACTTCATAGCTGAAGTGGCAGGCTTACGACATTTGATACTGCTCTGCCCATTAAGCAGTTTCCTCACCTGCCCACACCAGGGGCCTGAGGACTGGTGGCTCCTCTCACGCCACCTCGCCACCCACGACAGGGGTCCAAGAATAAGTGGTGCCCCCACGCAGCCCTTACAGCCAACAGCACTGGGTGCTCATAGTCCAGCTGCAAAATCCACCTACCTACTCACTCTAGGGAACAGGGATATGCTTTCCTTCCAGACACTCAGGGGCAGCCGTCAGTCCCCTGCCTTGCTCAGTGCATGACCCCCTACTGCAGCCAGATACCTGTGCCTACACCAATCACCCACGCCTGTCTAGGACTGTGAGAGCCTGCACCACACACTTGGTGACTGAGTACCTGGACACCTGAGCTGAATCCATACAAGAAAAGTTAATGGACTCCTGGGGTCAGATACTTAGTAACAGATCTAACCACCTGGTGACAGGACGTCAGAGCTTCAAAGGTGCCAATAATCAAACTAGCTCACATGAGCAGCCTATTTGGGCATATCAAAAACAAAAACAAAAACAAAAACAAAACAAAACAAGAAGCTAGGACACAGTAAGCAAATATAAAAATAATAAATTATAATAACTTATTGATGGCTCGGAGACAACAGTCAATATCAAATCACATAAAGAGGCAGACCATGATGGCTTCAGCAAGCTCCCAAAATAAAGAATCAATAAATTTTCTGGAGGAAGAGAATTTCTTGTAATTACCAGAGGCAGAATACAAAAGATTAATATACAGAACTCTTCAAGATATTAGGAAGGACATCCGTCAAAACTGAGAGAAATGCAAAGAACATATAGACAAAGCAGTAGAGGAACTTAAGAAGGTTATTCAAGAGTATAATGACAAATTTAATAGGCTGCAAGAATCCATAGAGAAACAGCCATCGGTAATCTAGAAGATTAACAATAAAATTTCAGAATTAGACAACTCAATAGGAAGTAATAGGAGTAGAATGGAGGCAGTAGAAGTCAGAATTAGTGAGACCGACGATAAAGCACTTGACACCAACTTATCTGAGGAAAAATCAGATAAAAGAATTTTTTAAAAATGAAGAAACTGTAAGAATTATGTGGGACTCTTATCAAGGGAAATAACCTATGAGTGATTGGAGTACCAGAACAGAGGAGGATAACAGAAAATACAGAGAAAATTGTTGAATATTTGTTGACAGAAAACTTCCCTGATATCATGAAAGTTGAGAAGATATCTATCCAAGATGCTCATTGAACCCCACATAAGGTAGATACCAAAAGAAAGTCACCAAGATTATAATATAATCATTATAATCATTCTGCATCCTACTTTGGTGAGTGGCATCTGAGGTCTTAAAAGCTTGCAAGCGGTCATCTAAGATGCATCAATTGGTCCCAGCCACTTGGAGTAAAGGAGAATGAAGAACACCAAAGACACAAGGAAAGTATTAGCCCAAGAGACAGAAAGGGCCACATAAACCAGAGACTTCATCAGCCTGAGACCAGAAGAACTAGATGGTGTCTGGCTACCATCAATGACTGCCCTGACAGGGAACAAAACAGACAGTCCCTGATGTAGCAGTTGAAAAGTGGGGTGAAGAATTTAAATTCTAGTAAAAAGACAAGACTTAATGGTCTGACTGAGACTGGAGGAACCCCAGAAAGCATGGCCCCTGAATTCTCTCTCATCCCAGAATTAGACAATTTCCGAGGCCAGCTCTTCAGACAAGGATTGGACTGGGCTGTGGGACGTAAAGAGATACTCGTGAGGAGTGTGCCTCTTAGCTCAAGTAGACACAAGAGACTAAACAGGCAGCTTCTGTCCAGAGGTGAGATGGGAAGGCAGAGAGGGTTAGGAGCTGGTTGAATGGACATGGGGAATCAGGGCGGAAAGGAGGAGTGTGCTGTCACAGTATAGGGAGAGCAATTAGGGTCACATTACAATGTGTATATAAATTTTTGTATGCGGGAAAAAAAGAAATATTATAATCAAACTAGCCAAAACCAAAGATAAACGGAGAATTTTAAAAGCGGCTAGAGATAAATGAAAAGTCATCTACAAAGAAGAGACAATAAGAATAATTTCAGACTACTCAGCAGAAACCATGCAGGCCAGCCAAGAATTATATATCCAGCAAAATTGTCTCTCAAATATGATGGATAAATTAGGGCATTTCCAGATAAACAGAAGTTTAGGGAATTTGCAAAACCCAAACCACAATTATAAGAAATACTAAAGGGGTCCTCCAGTTAGAAAATCAGTAACATCAGATAACAACGCAAGACTAGCACACAGGACAGAGCAACCAGATATCAACCCAGATACGGAAGTCCAAAAATAAATCAAAGCTAAAACACTGAAAATCGGGAAACAGAGATGTCAATATGTAAAAGATGACAACATTAAAACAAAAAAGAGGGACTAAAAAATGCAGACATAAGATTTTTCATATGGAGAGCAAGTCAAGGCAATATAAAGAAAAAAAAGACTGGTTTAAATTTAGAAAAATAGGCATAAATATTAAGGTAACCACAAAGGAAACTAACAATCTTACAAGTCAAAATAAATAACAAGAAAAATATAAAGACTCAGCAAACACAAAATCAACAACAATGAAAAAGATGAAAAGAAAATACATAAAGAATAATGACTGAACACAGAAAATTAAGTGGAACAAAGAAACTGTCAGTAACACACACAAAAAAGACATCAAAATGACAGCATTAAACTCATACCTATCAATAATTACACCGAATGTAAATGGACTAAACGCACCAGTAAAGAGACAGACAGTGACAGAATGGATAAGAAAACACGATCCGTCTATATGCTGCCTACAAGAGACACACTTTAGACTTAAAGACACAAACAAACTCAAACTCAAAGGATGGAAAAAATATATATCAAGCAAACAACATTCAAAAAAGAGCAAGAGTGGCAATATTAATCTCTAACAAAATAGACTTTAAAGTAAAATCCCCACAAAGGATAAAGAAGGACACTATATAACGATTAAAGGATCGATACACCAGGAGGACATAACTATCGTAAATACTTATGCACCCAATGACAGGGTTCCAAAATACATAAAACAAACTCTAACAGCTTTGAAAAGAGAGACAGATAGCTCCACAATAATAGTAGGAGACTTCATACTCCACTTTCAGTGAAGGACAGAACATCCAGAAAGAAGCTCAATAAAGACACGGAAGATCTAAATGCTACAATCAACCAACTTGATGTCATGTACATATACTGAACACTCCATCCAACAGCAGCCAAGTGTACATTTGTTTCCAATGCACAAGTAACATTCTCCAGAATAGACCACATATTAGGCCATAAAGCAAGCCTTAACAGAATCCAAAGCGTCGAAATATTACAAAGCATCTTTTCTGACCATAAAGCCATAAAAGTAGAAATCAACAACAGAAAAAGCAAGGAAAAAAAAATCAAACACATGGAAACTGAACAACATCTTGCTCAAAAACTACTGGGTTATAGAAAAAATTAAGGATGGAATAAAGAAATTCATAGAATCAAACGTGAATGAAAACATAC
>NW_004444001.1:1892346-1915591 GCF_000243295.1 Trichechus manatus latirostris | reverse complement strand
CTGTCCAATCCCCGGCTGAACGGTGAACCTCAGGAGTGACTTCACCACTGAGTTAAAAGGGTGTCCGGGGGCCATACTCTCGGGGTTTCTCCAGTCTCTGTCCAACGACATTTTTTAATGAGATGGAGAAACAAATCACCAACTTCATATGGAAAGAGTAAAGGCCCGGGTAAAGCATTACTGAAGAAGAACAAAGTGGAAGGCCTCACACTACCTGATTTTAGAACCTATTATACCATCACTGTACTCAAAACAGCCTGGTACTGGTACAACAAAGGATACATAGACCAATGGAACAGAACTGAGAATCCAGACATAAATTCATTAATCTATGAGCAGCTGATATTTGACAAAGGCCCGAAGTCTGTTAATTGGGGAAAAGACAGTCTCTTTAACAAATGGTGCTGGCATAACTGGAAATCCATCTGCAAAAAACTGAAACAAGACCCATACCTCATACCATGCACAAAAACTAACTCAAAATGGATCAAAGACCTAAATATAAAATCGAAAACGATAAAGATCATGGAAGAAAAAATAGGGAAAATGCTCGGAGCCCTAATACAAGTAACAGTGCACAAACACTGGAACAGAAACTAGGTAACTGAGAGCTCCTAAAAATCAAACACTTATGCTCATAAAAAGACTTCACCAAAAGAGTAAAAAGACAATCTACAGACTGGGAAAAAATTTTTGGCTACGACAAATCTGATCAGCGTCTAATCTCTAAAATCAACAAGATACTGTAAAACCTCAACAACAAAAAGACAAATAACCCAATGAAAAAGTGGGCAAAGGATATGAACAGACACTTCACCAAAGAAGACATTCCATCGGCTAACAGATACATGAGGAAATGCTCACCATCATTAGCCATTAGAGAAGTGCAAATAAAAACTACAATGAGATACCATCTCACCCCCAACATGGCTAGCATTAATCAAAAAAACACAAAATAATAAATGTTGGAGAGGTTGTGGAGAGACTGGAACACTTACACACTGTTGGTGGGAATGTAAAATGGTATAACCACTTTGGAAATTGATTTGGCGCTTCCTTAAAAAGCTAGAAATAGAAGTACCATATGATCCAGCAATCTCACTCCTTGGAATATATCCTAGAGAATTAAGAGCCGTCACACGAATGCACACCCATGTTCATTGCCACATTGTTCACGATAGCTAAAAGATGGAAACAACCTAGGTGCCCATCATTGGATAAATGGATAAACAAATTATGGTATAGTCATACAGTGGAGCACTACGCAACAATAAAGAACAATGATGACTCCATGAGACATCTTATAACATGGAGGAATCTGGAAGGTATTATGCTAAGTGAACTTAGTTGCAAAAGGACAAATATTGTATAAGACCACTATTATAAGAACCCAGGAAAAGGTTTAAACACAGAAGAAAACATTATTTGATGGTTACGAGGGTGGGGAGGGAGGGAGAGGGGTATTCACTAACTAGAAAGTAGACAAGAATTATCTTACGTGAAGAGAAGGACAGCACACACTACAGGGGAAGTCAGCACAACTGGACTAAACCAAAGCTAAGAAGTTTCCTGAATACAACCAAACACTTTGAAGGACAGCCTAGCAGAGGCAGGGGTCTGGGGACCATGGTTTCAGGGGACATCTAGGTCAACTGGTGTCATGGTTTGAGTTATGTCCCCCAAAAAATGTGTGTATCGATTTGGCTGGGCCATGGTTCCCAGAATTGTGTGGTTGGCCTCCGTTTTGTGATTGTAATTTTATGTTAAAGAGGATTAGGGTGGGATCGTAACACCACCTTTACCCAGGTCACATCCAATGTAAAGGGAGTTTCCCTGGGGTGTGGCCTGCGCACCACCTTTTATCTTTCAAGAGTTAATAGGAAAGGGAAGCAAGCAGAGAGTTGGGGACCTCATACCATCAAGAAAGCAGTGCGAGGAGCAGAGCGCGTCCTTTGGACCGGGGTCCCTGCGCCGAGAAGCTCCTAGTCCAGAGGAACATTGATGAGAAGGCAGAGAGAGAGAAAGCCTTTCCCTGGAGCTGACGCCCTGAATTTTGACTTTCAGCCTACCTTACTGTGAAGAAATAAACTTCTCTTCATTAAAACCATCCACTTGTGGTATTTCTGTCATGGCAGCACTAAATAACTAAGACAATTGGCATAACAAAGTTTTTTAAGAAAATGTTCTGCATCCCACTTTGGTGAGTGGCATCTGGGGTCTTAAAAGCTAGCATCAACTGGTCCCAACCCACCTGGATTAAAGGAGAATGAAGAACACCATGGACACAAGGAAAATATTAGCCCAAGAGACAGAAAGAGCCACATAAACCAGAGACTTCATCAGCCTGAGACCAGAAGAACTAGATGGTGCCCGGCTACCACCAATGACCAGCCTGACAGGGAACACAACCGAGAGTCCCTGACAGAAAGCAGGAGAAAAGTGGAGTGCAGAACTCAAATTCTAGTAAAAAGACCAGACTTAATGGTTTGGTTGACACTAGAGGAATCCTGGAAGACATGGCCCCTGGGCTTTCTGTTAGCCCAAAACTAAAATCATTCCCAAGGCCAACTCTTCAGACAAAGATTAGACTGGACTATGGGACATAAAATAATACTCATGAAGAGTGCGCTTCTTAGCTCAAGTAGATACTTCAGACTAAATGGGCAGCTCCTGTCCAGAGGTGAGGTGAGAAGGCAGAGAGGGTCAGGAGCTGTTGAATGGACATGGGAAATTGGGGGTGGAAAGTAACAGTGTGCTGTCACGGTATAGGAAGAGTAAGAAGGGTCACAAAACAATGTATGTATAATTTTTTGTATGAGAGACTAGAATTGTAAACTTTCACTTAAAGCACAACAATAAAAAGAATTTACAAGATAAAAAAGAGAGAGAGAGAGAGATCAAAGTTCATAAGTGGTTACCAGGGGTAGGAGGGAGGGGGGAAAGGGGAACTAATGGTGATGGAAAAATCTCATTGATTGAGGGTGGATTGCACAACTGATTATTGTAATTGCTGTCAATAAGTTGAATTGGCAAAAGTTGTGTGATGGATATAGTAACAACAACAAAGTAGCTGTTGAGGCTGCTTATGTACAACCAAACACCTCATGGGATTTGGTTCCTTAGTTTGGAAGTTTAGGGTCATGGATTCATGGGATATCCCAATTAATTGGCCTAATAATGTGTTTAGTGCTTTTGTTCTACCTCTTAGTTCATTATGTCTCAAAAGCTTGCAAGGGGCCAACCCAGGTCTCTATTCATCTGGAGCAACAGAGGAAGAAGGAGAGTCAGGAATAGGAGGAGGATATGGAACGTGTGGCTAATAGCCTCCATGGACAACTGCCTTCTTTGCCACAAGACCAGAAGAACTGGATGGTACTCAGCTACCATTACTGAACATTTTGATCAAAGATTCCATAGAAGAATCCTGATGAAAAGAGGGGAAATGCAGAACGGAATTTCAGATTCTCATGGACTCTAGACTTTCTGGAGCCATGGAGGGTGGATGAACTGAAACTATTGCCTTGAGATCTTTAAACCTTAAATCAAAAATATCCCCTGAAATCATCTTAAAACTGAACAATAGTTTAGCTTAACTAGTAGAAAAAGGTCTGCCTAGAGCATTACGCTCTCTTAAGAACTATGTACATGGGATCAAATTCACAACAATTTGGGATCAAATTGGAACCTCAGGGAGCAGTGAGTTTCTGTTAATAAGAGAGAAACAACTCAGAAAAGAAGAGCGAGAATGGTTGCACAACTCGAAGAATGTGATCAATGTCACTAAACTGTATACGTAGAAACTGCTGAACTGGTGTATGATTTGCTGTGTATTTATTCTCAACAACAACAACAAACTAAATTCAGAAAAGAAAAGAAAAGAAAAACGTTGTCTGCCTCTGCCTCCTCGCCTCCCATTCTCTGTAGAACGCCGCTCCTGGCCCTCTCTCCTGAAATCTGGATTTGTTTATCCAATTGCTTATTTAATACTTAATGTGGTAGGCTGCCTCTAACATGATTCTCAATGATCCTGCCTTCAAGTGATGGGATGTCACTTTCATGATTGTTGCTGTCAGTTGCTGTCAAGTTGATTCCCACTTATGGCAACCCTACGTGTGCCGAGTAGAACTGCTCCATCGGGCTTTCAAGGCTGTGACCTTTCAGAACAGATCATCAGGCCTGTCTTCCAAGGTGCCTCTGGGTGGGTTCAACTGCCAACCTTTCAGCTAGTACTCTGCACCTCCAAGGGACTCCGTCCTTTCAAGATTAAACCCGTTGCCATTGAGTCAATTTCGACTCATAGTAACGCTATAGGACAGAGTAGAACTGCCCCATAGGGTTTCCGAGGGGCGACTGGTGGATTCAAACTGCCAGCCTTTTGGCTGGCAGCCGAGCTCTTAACCACTATGCCACCAGGGCTCCCTTTCAAGATTGAAACCAAACCCATTGCCTGTCAAGTTGATTCCAGCTCAAAGCAATCCTGTAGGGTACAGTAGAACTTCCCCATAGGGTTTCCAAGGCTGTAATCTTTATGGAAGCAGGATGCCACCTCTTTCTTCAGGTGGATTTGAACCAGGGCTTCAAACTCCTGCTGAGAATTTACATTTCCACCCCAGATATACAGAATCAGAATCTAGAGTTTAACAAGATCCCCAGGTGATTCTTATGTATAATAAATTTTGAGAACCACTGCTCGACTAGTCGTTCTCAGAATTGGTCCCTAACTAGCATCATTAGCATCACCTGGGAACTTGTTAGAAATGCAAATTCTCAGCAGGGATTTGAACTGGAACAAACCAATTTGAAGCCCAGGTTTGAACCACCGACCTTTCGGTTAGCAGCCGAGTGTTTAACCACTACATCACTAGGTCTCCACTTTTAAGATTAGGTTAAAAAAAGATGATGACTTCAGGGTTGCTTGCTCTCTCTCACTCTCTCCCTCACACTCTGAGGGAAGCCAACTGCCATGTTGAGAATATTCCTATGGAGAGGCCCACATGGCAAGAAACTGATGTCTCTGGGCAACAGCCACAAGGAAGTGAGTCTTACCAAGCACATAAGTGAACTTAGAAGCAGATCGTCCCCCAGTCAAGTCCTGAGGTGACTGTAGTCCTGCCTGATGCCTTGATTGCAGCCTTCAGTCAGAGGACCCAGTAAACTGTGCCTGGATTTCTGACCCACAGAAACTGAGATAATAAGTGTGTGTTTTTTAAGCTACTAAGTTTGGGGGTAATTTGCTATGTAGCAATAGGTAATGGATACATCTAACATCTCTACATTAGTGCCTAGTAAAACAACAACAACAAAAAGTACGTTGCTGTCGAGTTGATTCCCACTTACTGCAACTCCATGTGTTACAGGGTAGAACTGAGCTCCATAAAGTTTTCTTGGCTGTAATCTTTACAGAAGCAGATCACCAGGACTTTCTTCAACGGCGCCACTGGGTTCGGACTGCCAACCTTTTGATTAGTAGTCAAGCACAAACTGTTTGTGCCACCTAGGGACCTTCAGCTCCAGGGGAAGGTTTTCTTTGTCAGCTCTGGAGGAAGGTCCTTTTTGTCAATCTTCCCCTGGACAAGGAGCTTCTCTGCACAAGAACCCCGTGTCCAAAGGCTGCGCTTTGCTCCCTGCTCTGCTTTCTTGGTGGTATGAGGTTCCCAACTCTCTGCTTGCTTCCCTTTCCTTTTATCTCCTGTAAGATAAAAGGTGGTGCAGGCCACACCCCAGGAAACTCCCTTTACATTGGATCAGGGATGTGACCTTAGTAAGGGTGTTACAATCCCACCCTAATCCTCTTCAACATTGAATTGCAATCACAAAATGGAGGACAACCACATAATACTGGGAATCATGGCCCAGCCAAACTGATACACACATTTTTGTGGGACATAATTCAACCTATGACAAGTACCTAGTAGCCATCTCAAAACATATCCCAACCCACACTCCTGATTTTCTCCTATAACTGCCCTAACCCCCAGTCTTTCCCACCTCCATCCTTCCAGTTGCTCAGGCCAAAAACCCAGGAATCATCTTTGGGTCCTCTCTTTTTCTCACTCTTTATCCAACCCATCAGCAAACCCTATCAGTTTCATCTTCAAAGTAGATCCAGAACCCAACCACTTATCATCTCCATGCCTTGCCCAGGCTATTGCAGTAGAAACCTCCTAACTGGTCTCCCTGGTGATACCCTGGTTTCCTCTACAGTCTATTCTCCACCCAGCAGGCAGAGGGATCCTGTTGAAACCTAAGTCAGATCACACCCCTTCTCTACTTCTCTACTCACAGCCTGCCAAGGTTCCCCACCACTCAGAGCAAAAATCCCAAGTCTAAATGCTAGGCTCTAAATGATCCAGTCCTCTGTCATCCCTCTGGTCTCCTTTCTAACCACTCTGTCCTCCGTCACTCTGCTGTAGTCACACTGGCCTCTTTGAAGTTCCTCTTACATGCCCAGCACACTCCAGCCTCAGGACCTTTGCACTTACTCTTCCTTCAGCCTGGAATGTTCTTACTCCAGATATCCATTGGCTTCCTCTATTGCTTCCTTCAAGTCTCTGCTCAAAAGTCATCGTATTATAGGGGCCTTATTAGAGGAGACTTCCCTATCAACCTCCGTGAAACAGCCCCTCCCAACCCCTTTCCTTTCTATCCCACATATTACCCTGTTTTATGTTTTTCACAACACATATTATCATCTGATTTACTGTATATAATTACCTCCCCACCCCCCAAAAATGTAATCAGCATATTTGTTGCTGTTTCCCCAGCACCTACAACAACACCTAGCCTACAGCAGACGCTTCATAAATATTTGTGGAATGAATGCACACAGACCCTGAGCAGAATAGAATGTCCTGTTGTTTGTTTTCTTGGTTATAGTGGATGGGCTGGTGAGGGCCAAATTCTTACTGCCTTGCACCTGCTCTTTAGGCCGCCTCTTCCTGCTCCTTTCTTCCCTCACTCGTTTCTGGAGTTCCTGGTGAAGAACATAGTTTACAGGTGGGAAAATGCCTATAAAGGATAAGATTTCAGCTTCCTTATCCCTTTCCTCCCTCCCTAATCCTTTTCTCTTGCACCAGCTACTGACACTAGAAACACCACCTCATCTCCTAGCCCCATCTCACCAAGCCTGAAAGAAGCCCTTCTAACAGCACAGGTGTCCCTGGGAAGGGCAACACTCTAAGAGCTGTCACTCACCCCGATGCCTCCAGTTTGTGAAGATCCTTCAGCCTTCCTTCTCCCTTTCCTTCACAATGTTTACTGAGTGTCCACTTTGGAGGTCCTGAGCTAGGAACTGGGGAATACCCTGGAAGGAAAGAGTCTATATTCCAAAGGCTCCCAGCTTAGTGAGGGGCTATGTTATTCAAGCCATTTGGACCCAGTATGATAGATGCTGGGCGGAGACTGGGGCCACAGGAGGAATCTCTGACTCATTCTTGAAGGGTTGAGAATCAGGGAGGTCTTCCTGGAGGAGACATTTAAGCCAAGTCCTGGAAGAGAGTACGATTTAGCCCTGAGAAGGGAGAAAAGGAGAGAGGAGGGTAGAAACCTGAGAAGACACAGATACCCCTGGAATAGTAAAGCTGTAAGCTCTTATCCATCATGTCCACCTCAGAGTGAAGGAAGAGGCTCTGTGTGGGAGGCAGTCAATGGTGTCAAGAGGAAGCAAGCAGACACAGAACTTCCCCAGAGAGAAGAGGACCTCTGCTTTTCCCACGCCTCTGCCGGCTGCTCACAGAATGCTCTTGCTCTTAATACACAACCACTGAGTCTGTCTGAGCGTCTTTCCCACCCAACTGCTGCCACCTGGAACTTTAGGTGTCTTCTACCAGCCGTTTTCCACACAGGACAAATTTCATTCTGTGCTGGCTTCTCTCTGGTGGTTTCATGATCTGTACTTCTTTTTTCCTCACAGCCTTTGGACTCCATTTTCCTTGTTTCCCTTCCCCTGGGCCTTCCTACATCTATCGCTGTTGTTCTTGGCCTTCGAAGCCCTCCTATGCCTGTCTTTTTTGCTGTCTTCAGTCTCTTCTGACTGTCGGTCTCTTCCTGATGCTTTGCTTTTTATCCTCAGTTTGCCCAGCCAACAAGTGTTATATGAAGGCCCCTGAGAATCGGGCCCTGGGCGAGACAGCTGTGAAGATGAAGGCCAAGCTCCTCACTCTCCAGACATATTTTCACCCGGGGAAGGTGCTCAGTGAGACCCTCCTCAGCGTCCTTTCTCTTCCGTTTCTTTCCCTCATCAGTTTTTAGCAAAATAGAACTTCTGCAGATGCTTAAAATTTTTTTCTGTAAATAATTATTTTCTTCCCTGGGAAGTAAGCCAAAACCAAACCCGTTGCTGTCGAGTCGACTCCGACTCATAGTGACCCTATAGGACAGAATAGAACTGCCCCATAGGGTTTCCAAGGAGCAGCTGGTGGATTCAAACTGCCAACCTTTTGGTTAGCAGCTGAGCTCTTAACCGCTGCTCCACCAGGGCTTCTCCCTGGGAAATAGGTTTTGCGAATGCCTTCTGGACATATTAATTTTGTTTCGTAGGCAAGGGCTTTGTATGTGTGTGTTTGTGGGCACATGTATTTGTGTATGTGTGTTTGTGTGCCTGTTGGTGTATGTTGTGTGTTGTGTATGTGTGTTTGTGTTTATGTGCACATATGTTTGTGTATGTGTATGTTTGTGTATCTATATTTGTGTACTTGTGTATGTATGTGCTTGTATATGTGTGTTTGTGTGCATATATGTATGTATGTGTGTTGTGTTTGTGTGTGTGTTTGTTTACATGTGTGTATGCAAAAGTCTGAATTAAACAATTATTTGGTGATTGTCAGAAATAAACTTACCTATCAAACATTTAGAAAGATCAAAAACTGTTTTCAAGACGGAGTAGGAGAAGAGTGTGGAGCAGAACTCAAATTCACATAAAAAGACCAGACTTAATAATCTGACTGAGACTGGAGGAGCCCCCGAAGCCATGGCCCTGGGACTCACTGTTAACCCAGAACTAAAACCGTTCCTGAAGCCAACTCCTCAGACAAAGATTAGACTGGACTATAAGACATAGAAAAATACTTGTAAAGAGTGTGCTTCTTAGCTCAAGTAGATACACAAGACTAAATGGGCAGCTCCCGTCTGGAGGCAGGACGAGAAGGCAGAAAGGGACAGGAGCTGGTTGAATGGACACGGGAAACCCTGGGGTAGAAAGGAGGAGTGTGCTGTCACATTATAGGGATTGCAACTAGGGTCACGTAACAATACATGTATAGATTTTTGTATGAGAAATTAACTTGAGCTGTAAACTTTCACCTAAAGCACACACACACAGAAAAAAAACTGTTTTCAAGCTTTATGTTTTTCTAAAATCTCCTCTGCCTCCTACCGAGCCTGCCTTCTCCCTTCGGTTAGCCCATGAAGGGCAGCACACTAGAATACGCCTTATTTAAGAGGGGTGCTTGATTTTTCTCTCACCCCAACAGTGTGACACTGATGAGATGTATTGTATGAGTGATGTGATGAAGAATGAAACTTGAAGTCAACCTACTTCTCAAATAATTTTAGGGGAAATAAAGGATCCCTTTCAGAATGATTGGGAGAAAGTAGTTGTAAAACATGTCCGAGCAACTAGAGTTCCTATCGACTCTGCAAATCGACACTCTGCAGCTCCTTTTCAAGGATTTCCCCAGCTCCCTACATCTTCCTCTGCACAGGCTGAGCCTCCTGCCTGCTGCCCCTGATCTCAGGCCACCACACTTGCCCCAACCTCAAGCCTCTGAGAAGGATCGCTTGCATTTTCTGGCCGATTAAGATTGTTCTACTTGGCGTTTAATCACTTTCGTACAATAATCACCTCCTCCCCCACCTTCTGACATCCTAGATCACACCTGTGTTTCCTAAGCATTTTCTTTCATTCCTTCCTTCCTCCTTTCCTTCATTCATCAGATTGCATGGTGTGTTGACTATATACCAAGCATTGTACTAAGAAGGAAGGTGAAAATAAAAAGCAAGATGCAGCCTTGCCCCTGAATCAAGGAGGGAGCATGTAAGGAAGTAGTTACAATAGTATGTGATAGATCAGGGAACAGAAGTAAACTCCAAGTGCTATGTTTTCTCTGTTCTCAGTGGTGCATTCATTTGACAAATGTTTATTGAGCACATACTATACATCAAGCTCTGTTCTAGATGTGGGAGCTATAGGGATGCAGAAAACAGACCAGGTTTCTGCACTAGTGAAATTTACATTCTAAGGAGAGAAGACTGTTGATAAGCAAGTGATGTGTGTGTGTATGTATAATTTCAGCTAGTGATAGGTGCTATGGAGAAAATAAAACAAGATAAGGTAATAGAGAGTTTTATCCCAGATGATAAGACTAAGCCAGTCTTAGGAATTTCATTCTCTTGTGAGTGATTGAGTCAGGAACAGGCCTTGGAGGCGATAGAGAGGGGCAACTAGGAGTCCTTTGGACAAGGAAGGTCTCTCTAGGGAGGTGATGCTAACAGGTCTGAGAAGATCTGTGGAAAGGACAATCCAAGCAGAAGGAACAAGAAGTACAAAGGTCCTGAGGGGAGAAAAAGTTTGGCGTGTTCAAAGGACAGTCAGAAAGCCAGGGATTGGAGCACAGCGAGTGAGGGCATGGAGGATATGGCAGATCAATTGGTCCCACATCCACTTCAACTGCTCTGGTGTACCTTCCTGTGCCTCAGAGTAGAAAGCTAAAACCAAATATTCCAGAGTCCCTTACAGCTACCATCCTGGAGGCTGGACATGGAGGGTGAATTTGGAAAGGTAAAAGTGAGGCAGAGGCTGTCTTCCTGCTGCCTTTGACTTTGCTTCTGGCAAACAAGGTCATGGAGACACCATGTTTCTCTCCAGGAACACTCCACTGTTCAGTCACTAGCTGTGTGGGCTGCTGTGGCTTCCTGATTCCTGGATTGATGATGTGGTGGTGTTTTCTGGAAATCAGCAGTCCTTGCAGCAGCCTCCTGATCCCCACCTTCCTGATGGGAGTGGTGGCAGCAGCTCCCCTGGGGAGTGCAGGGTCAGATCATCAGTGTTATTCCAGGAATCATTCCAGAGACACAGCCTCTCCTGAGCTTCCAAAGATTTTGAAGGAACCAACTCCCTGTATTCAATCTCTTTCTGCTTTAAATACCTGGAGTAGTCTCTGGTTCCCTGTAACTGGTCCTGAGTGAAACGGGGGTGGGGGTAGGGTAGGAGGAGCAACTCAGACCCCTGGGAGACCTCACGATTAAACAGATAATTACCTGCCTAACCCTAACCTCTGTTTCTCAGGGCAGAGCCAATTCCCTATTCTTAACAAAACATTTCCCCTCACTTCAGGCTAGTTCACATTTGGTAAAAGAATTGTTGGCAGTCTTAATTAACAATCCCAAAGGTTTTCTGTTGTCTGCCATGCTTGTTGAGCTAGTTGAAGAAGCTGTGGCAGGCTTGGTTTGCTCTGGCTGTCTTTCCCTGAGCAGATCATGCTCGGTTAGATGTTCAGTGACCTGTCCTTTATTATAATTACCACATGCTAGTCAGCTATAGGGTCGCTATGAGTTGGAATCAACTCAACTGCAACACGGTTGGTGATTTTTTTTTTTTAGTCAGGTGTGGAAGTGATACTGGTCTGGATTTCCAGGGTCCTTCTTGTAGCTGTGGGTCAGAACAGTCATTTTGGTGACCTGCCATCTGCCATTAAAAGTCAACATTTGTAGAGCTACTCTGTCCTATAGGGTCGCTATCAGTCGGAAATGACTCAACAGCAAGGAGTTTACTACGAGTACCCTGGTGGCACTGTGGTTAAAGCACTCAGCTGCCAACCGAAAGGATGGTGGTTTGAACCCACCAGCTGCTCCTCGGGAGAAAGATGTGGCAGTCTGCTTCCATGTACAACCTTGAAAACCCTATGGGGCAGTTCCACTCTGTCCTATAGGGTTACCAGGAGTTGGAATTGACTTGGCAACAATGAGTTTTACTATAAGTACAGCCTATATAAAAAGCACCAAGGAAGAATGTAATCAATGTCACTGAATTGTACATGTAGAAATTGTCGAATTGGTGTATGTCCTCCTATGTATATTCTCTACAACAACAAAAAATAAATTAAATAAATTTATTTTTAAAAAAAGCACTGAGGGAGATGTAAAACTTCCTGCCAGGTACTTACAGTTTAATGGAGCGAAATATGTAGACAGACCATAATAACTAATGCTGACTAAGTATTTACTAGGCACTGCTCCAGATACTTTATGGGAGTGAACTAATATAATTCTCACAGCAATGCAGTGAAGCAAATGATATTGTTTTTCCCATTTTACAGATGAGGAAACTGAGGCACAAGAAGGTTAAGTTACTTGCCCAGAGTCACACAGGCAGTGATAGCACTGGGATTTGAACCCAAGCAGCCTGGCTCCAGAGTCCTTGCAGTTAACCAAACCAAGGCAGTGTGTGAGGCTCAAGGAATGCTTTGTGAGAGCAAAGCAGAGGTAGAAGTAATTCAGCCTAGGGAAATCAGGGCAGGCTTGCCTTCCTGCAAGAGAACTCTCCCATCTCCCGGTCAATTCAGCAAACATGCATTGAACCTGGACTTTGTGCTGGGCCTTGAGAAAGGTGCTGGTGATACAGAGATGAATGGCACCTGCTTTCCTGTCCTTGAGGCGCTCACAGGGTAGGAGGGGAAGCTGACCTCTAAGTACATTAGATGCAATATGGGTTGGTAAGGGCTCAGAGACAGCATAAGGGAGGGGGCAGTCAACTCTTCACAGGTGACTTATGGATAAGAAAAGCCTTCTTGGAGGAGTTGGCACACACATTTGGCTTTGAAAAATGAAGATGGTTTGCCAGGCCGATGGTTTAGGGGTGGGTGGGGTAAGGGTCAGAGGGAGGAGCAGAAGGCATCCCAGATGGTGGGAACAGAAAGCGCAAAGACAAGGAGGTGTGAAATAGGATGGTGTGTTGGAGGAATTAGGAGCTCTGTTGTATGGCTTCAGTGCTAGTGGGCAGTGGCCATGTCTTAAAGAGATATCCCTGCTGTGCTAAGAAGTTTGGATTTTGTTCCGGGGAAGTGTTTTTCAAAATGTGATTTGTGTCGTGAAATCAGTTTAGTAGGTCAAGACCAGCATTTTAAAAAATGAAAAAGAATAGAATGGAATAGACTAGACTAGAATAAAATAGAGATACATACTCTTGTATTTAAGGTACGTACCATCTTGTAGAAATGTTTTAGTTGTATATATTGTGGCAGAGACTGCAAATTTTCTGTCAGTCCATTCTCCTCTTCTTCATTTTAATGACAGGCTCCTCAAATGTTGGCGCATGGCCACCTAGCTAGAGATTACATTTTCCAGTCTCTTTTGCAGCCAGGTATGACCATGTGACAAAATTCTGGCTAATGGGATGTGAGCAGAAATGGTGTGGGGTCCTGCTTTTAAAAGGAATGGGTAGGCACTTCTTTGTGCCTTTGTGTCTTCCACCTTCCCACTGGCTGGGATGCAGATATGATGGTAGGAACTGGTGCAGTCACTTTGGGCCCAAACTTGGAAGCTGTGTGTTGAGAGTATTAGAGCCCTGAACTGCCCACCCCTAGACTATAAAAGAGAAGTCAAGTTACGTGAAAGAGAAGTTAACTTTTATCTTATTAAAGGCACAGTTGCATCTCTGTTACATTATCTCAGGCCAATCCCTAATATGCATATACACATACACATATGTATGTATGTATATGTGCATATATACACACATATTAAGTATATGTATATACACACATAGAGACACACACACACATACACACACCAGGCTGTACTGTAAATTATATTTCTTATTATGGATTGTGATTTTTTAAAAAATTGAGAAACCATCTACCCTTAAAAGATGTTTTAAGATCCCCAGGTGGCATAAACAGTTTGCACTCAACTACTAACCTAAAGATTAGCAGTTCGAACCCACCCAACAGTACCGTGGAAGAAAGTCCTGGTGATCTGCTTTAGTAAAGACTACAGCCAAGAAAAGCCTATGGACCAGTGTTACTTTGTAACACATAGAGTTGCCATGAGTTGGAATCAACTCACTGGTAATAAGTAAATGATGACACGCCTAAGGTCAGAGAACTTGTAAGTGAAGAAGCTTGGATTTAAAAAGATGTTTAAGCAAGTGAGTGATGTGATCAGATGTGTGTTCCCAAACTGTAAGGAGCTTTAAGGATCATTTAGCTTAGTTACTCTTTCATCTTATAGATAAGGAAACTTAGGCCGATAGAGGCTAAGTAACTGATTCCAGATCTAGGGGCTATTAAGAAGTAAGAGCTAGTCCTTGAACTCTGATTTCTGAATCTAAGACAAGGTCCCTTGAGTTGACAAAGATATTTGTATCTTGCTCTAGCTTTAAATCCTGAAACACTTCTCTGCATCAAAATGTTCCCCTAATTTTCTAATTAATTCAATTCAATCCAGCAAATATCTATGGTAAACCTGCTATACACTAGGTTGAAAAGGCATAGAAATAATCTTCATAAAACACTCTTTAGCTAGTATTATAACTAGATATAGAAATTCATGGAAAACTGTGTATATCATGAGTTAGTATAGATACATATATTTCCTAGCTCTAACCTCTGAGAGGTCCTAGAAGCAATGACACGCCAGTAGCAAGGAGCACATCTAGAGCCCAGATTTGATTTCTAAATACCATTCAACAATAAAGGGAACCCAGATGCCTTGGAGAAGTGGTTAATTCCAGGGCTAGGGCAAAGAAAACATAAGATGAGCCTGGAGCATTTTGTGGTGCCTGAAAGTCAGAAATTCTCAAAAAGGAATGGGAGCTTGTCAAAAGGGCACAAGAATCAGCCTGAAAGAGTTCCCAATGGCCAAAGCTGAAACAGTTTTAACAACAAAATAAAGAACAATAATATTGGATTATAACCCATAGAATAAAATAAATATCCAGGAGTCCATACTGATATAAATAATAAGCAAAATGACCTCTTTAACTGAGTATCTAAAACAAAAAACCAAACCCATTGCCATCGAGTTGATTCCAAACCATAGCAACCCTGTAGGACAAAGTAGAACTGCCCCATAGAGTTTCCAAGGAGTGGCTGGTGGATTTGAACTGCTGACCTTTTGGTTAGCAGCCGCATCACCTAACCACTGTGCCACCAGAGCTTCTAGATGACTAGAAATACAAAGGTTTCAAAACAGTCACTGTTGGATAGGCTTGAATTATTATACTTTGTGGTAACTGGAACTAAAACCTGCTTGTAATGGACAAGTCCTGGAGTAGGAGGTTAAACTTCTGGTTCTAGTCTTGTCACTGCCGCTCAACAGTCTTGTCGCCCCCAACATCTATAAAATGAGCATATGATCATCTACCTTGCCCACATCATGAGTCTCCAAAGAAATAAAGTACATATGAAAGAAAGGTTAATTGCAAAAAAAAAAAAAGAAAAGTCTCCTTAATCACCTGGTCCTTCAATTCATCCATATCATAATATTTACTAGCACCTTCTATGTGCCTGACCTACCCTGTACTTTCTTTGACATGGTTTCAAATATTCCTTACAACATCCTGGAAAAAAGGTATTTGTCTTAGGCTTCTACCAGTTAAAATGTTGAAGTTGGCTGGCTTTTCTGCCATTTTTCTCACCCCTGACAGTTGTCTGATTAGCTGGGTACTTTGCGGTCCCATTTTTCTCAAGTATGTCAATAATTTCTCCTAATTACTATATTCATTCTTTGCCAATTTCAGAGAGAAAATACTTACCCAAGTGACAGACACTTGGAATTTTTTTTCCTGTAACTTTTAATTATGAAAAATTTCAAACATACAGAAAACTAAAAAAATAGTAAAATGAACACCCATGTACCCTTCACTTAGATTCAACGATTGCTAACATTTTGTCTTATTTACTTTATCACTCTACATACACACTCTTGTTTTTTGTTTTGGTTTTTTTTTTTTTTTTGCTTACATTTGGAAGTTGCAGAAATTAAGACACTTCAACCCTAAGTACTTCACTCATTTCCTAAAATTAAGGACATTCTCCTATATAACTACAGTACCATTATTACACCTAAGAAAAGTAACAATAATTCCAATACAACAATAACAATATCATCCAGTATCCACTGCTCATTCAAATTTTCCAAATTGTCCTAAGAATAATAGATAGGTGAAGCTGAATACCCCCATATACATAGCAGCCATATATTCAAATAAAAAATCAGGGCATATGGTCAGATACTGGATTTACGGGAGCAATGGGCCAGAAGATCCCTTTGATTGCCATATGGTCTCCATGAGCAACTGTTTAAGCCCTGCTTCCTCCTCCCCTCACTTAGAAGCTCCCACTCCTCCACAGAGCATGTCCACTGGCCTGGGTCAAGGTCTTCACCCCATGGCCCCAGGAATGTTCTGAGTACAACCTCTTCTTGCCCAGTAGAACACATGGGGGCTCCCCCATGGTTCCCCATCGCCTCAGCTCTTATGAGGTCCTTGTTTAGTTCATCCCAGTTCAGGAAATCCTAAACACAGTTCTCTCTTCTTTTTATTCCTTTTACAAACCAAAACAAACAAAACACCAAACCAAACCCTTTGCCTTGGAGTCGATTCTGTCTCATGGCAATCCCATGTGTTACAGACTACAACTGCTCCACAGGGCTTTCTTGCAGTAATCTTTACAGAAGCAGATTGCCAGGCCTTTCTCTCGTGGAGCTTCTGGGCGGATCTGAACCGCCAACCTTACAATTAGTAGGTGAGAGCAAAGATACCCTAATTATGATTTTCCCAAGAGGATGACTAGTAACATACCTTTATTGAAGAAGAGGAAATCTATACATCCAAACTTTGGGGGTAAAATTAGATATAATAAGCATTTACTGGTTCCACTCTAAGAACCTTAAAGTGTCTTCATATTCCTTTAGGATCCACTGTTGTCACAGCTACTACCCATACTCCATCCATTAAACTTGCTTTGCTACAAAGTATCAGTCCTCAAGGTACATCCAAAACTATTTCTTATGATTTGATTATTTAGGTACCATGGTGTGATGTTTAAGATTGTGTGTCGACTTGGCTGGGCCATGATTTTCAGTGTTTATACGTGATCACCCCCATGATTGAATCTGCTGTGAGTAGCCAATCAGTTGAAAGAGAATTTCCTTGGGGGTGTGGCCTGCATCCGAATATAAGCGGACATTCTGGCTTTTTGCTGGCTCTGGATCCTGCAGCTGCCTCCTGCTCATCTGACCTCCGGTTCTTGGGACTTGAGCTATCAGCTTATCTGCCGATCCTGGGATTCATCGAACTTCACAGCCTGTGAGCAGAGTCCTGCTTTCCAACCTGCTGATCTTGGGTTCGCCAGCCCCTGCGGCTAAGTGAATCGGGAGAAGCCTCTATCCTAATCCAGGGACTTGGGACATTCCAGCCTCTACAATCACGTGAGCTGTTCCTTTGATATAAATCTCTTTCGATATATATTTATACATTTTACTGGTTTTGCTTCTTTAGAGAACCCAGCCTAAGACACATGGTCTCTAGGAAGTTTTGGTTCTGTCCTGTCCACATTTTCATCAATGTATCGGACAAGAGGGTTTAAACTTCTATGAGTTACAGATCCCTTTAAGAATCTAATGACAGGGATCGCAATAGAGTGTCCTGGACAGAGCTGGAAAAAAATGTAGGACAAAATTCAAACTCAAAAAAAGACCAGACTTACTGGTCTGACGGAGACTGGAGAAACTCCAAAAACATGGCCCTTAGACACCCTTTTAACTCAGTACTGAAGTCACTCTTGAGGTTCACCCTTCAGCCAAAGATTAGACAGGCCTATAAAACAAACAATAATACACGTAGCTCACCATGTATGTGAGACTAAATGAGCACACCAGCCCAGGGGCAAGGACAAGCAGGCAGCAGGGGACGGGAAAGCTGGAAGAATGGAAACGGGGAAATCAAGATCGAGAAGGGGAGAGTGTTGACACGTCGTGGGGTTGGCAACCAATATCACAAAACGATATGTGTATTAATTGTTTAATGAGAAACTAATTTGCTCTGTAAACCTTCACCTAAAGCACACACAAAAAAAGAATCTAATGGAAGAAAGTTATATACATTGTCCCCAAAGGCACATACATACGTACAAAAATTTACAGATATTTTTAGGGGATTTCAGACCTACTGAAATCTCCCTATAAGGTCATTGGTCTCATGTTAAGAACCCCTAAATGAGAAAAACATAGAGAAGATAGGTTTGTTTAGTCTGCAGATAACATTAAAATGGGGAGAATAGCTTATGTGTTAACTATTGGACTATCCACTCAAATAAATATGCTGGAACAATGCAAGACAGACTGTCACTGACAGAAATATCAAGTCCCCTGTTGTACTTGGATTTTTAAAAATCAGTGATAAAAGTACACAATGATAGCGAGAATGGGTGCACAACTGAATGTAATCAATGTCACTGAATTGTACGTGTAGAAATTAGTGAGACAGCGTACGTTTTGTTATGCGTGTTTTCACCACAATTTAAAAAAATAAAAAGTACACAATGGGAAAGGCTTGGGAGTTCATATGAAAACAACCAGCGGGGTTCAAATTGATTAACTTAATGCAAATGACTGTCAAGAAAAAGTAGTGGGTTATATCCTCACTGTTTAGATCATATCTGGAATCCTGAGGTAGATTCTGGGTACTCTGGTTTAATAAGACAAACTAGCACAGATTTGATGGCAATCAGGATGCTAAAGGCAGTGGCATTCTGGTAAATGCATATTAACTGGCTTTCCAGAGAGAAAAAAAAAATTAATTTGTAGCATTTGCAATTGTTGTTAGGTGCCCTCAAATTGGCTCCAACTCATAGCGACCTTATGTATAACAGAACAAATGAAACATTGCTTGGTCCTGTACCATCCTCACAACAGTAGGTTATGTTTGAACCCATTGTTGCAGCCACTGTGTCAGTCCATCTCATTGAGAGTCTCCCTATTTTTCACTGACCCTCTATTTTATCAAGCCTGATGTCCTTCTCCAGCAGTTGGTCCCTCTTAATGACGTGTCCAAAATAAGTGAGACATAGTCTCACTATCCTGGCTTCTAAGGACAATGCTGTCTATATTTCCTTCAAGGCTGATGTCTGCTGATTATCATCGCATACACTACCATGACTACCAACATCATGTCAACTGGCTCATACAACTCCTGAATATTTAACTTTCAGCTTTCCCAAGCTGATGCGATCCAGCTCTAGCACACTACTGGATGAGGGGATCTGGAAACCAGGTCATGTATCAGATAGTTGAAGGAACATCAGAGCCCTTGGCTGCAAATGAAGGCACTTCTGGGGAACAAGACAGGAGTCCTTAACTATTGGAAGACTTGTCACATGGGCTAGTGATCAGATTTGTGTGGAATCAGAGAGTAGGGCTAGGACCAACAATGGAAAGGTAGTAGAAGACAAGCTTCAACTTGAAGCAAGGAAGAATTTTCTAACTACTTTGCAAGGGGAATGAACTCAGCTAAGGCAGAATGCCTGGGGACAGGGATGTGGTAGAGCTGATACCTACACACTGGCTGGAAGGGAGGTCTAGACGACAGCTCAGGATGTCTGTAAGTCCACAGTCCACTATTTTGTCTGAATTCTAGAATTGCCACAGTAATGTTTTCACAGCGGTTATATTTCAGCCACCTTGTGTTAACTCAGCTTCCGAGGCTGGATCTGAGAGCCCAGCCACCATTCATAATGCGGTTTCTACAGGAAGATGTGTTGAATTTCAAACAACTGATACACAAAAAAACTTTTGAAACATGACCCTTTATAAACGGGAGGACTGTCTGTTCTTCTTTTTTTACTTGTCCTTAAACTCCTTGAAGCATTCCAGCTGACCTCTCAGTGCTACCATTCTGGAATTTGGGGACTAAATCTGTGTTTACCTTATTAAATTACAATGTTACAAGGTTCCAACATGGGTTTGACCTGACAGGAAAGAAGAAGGCCTGAGACCTAGCCTCCTCTGAGTCATATTTTCCCAAACCAGCTTCCTAGATTTTGTCTGAAATGAATGCTTAGGGCTGAAGGTAAATCCTGCCTCACTACACAACCTATCATAACACCCTCAGCCAACATTCTCTTCTTAGGCCTCCAGGAGCTATTTGTATCTGGACAATGCAGACAACATATTTTTGGAGTAGCTTCATGGTATACCAGAAAGTCCAAGGAAATGTTGAAGGAAGAAATTTAGATTAACACCTATGTTGGCTACACTTCATTTTAGCATTTTATTATGTACCCTCTTGTCTGTTCTCTAATTGTTCTACGTGCCTTATTCTTGCTGTTGTGGATTGAATTGTGTCCCCCAAAATATGTGTCAACTTTGCTAGGCCATGATTCCCAGTATTGTGTGGTTGTCCTCCATTTTGTGATCTGATGTAATTATCCTCTATTTTGTGACGTGTTGTGAATCCTAGCCCTTATGCTTGTAGTTATGGACCCATTTGGGACTGAGCTGTCTGTTACGTTAACAAGGCAGAATTAGGGTGGGATGTATCTTGAGTCACCACCTTACTAGAGGGTGTGACTCAAGTCACCACCCTTACCACCCTTATTCAAGTTACAGCCTTACTGGAGTCACACCTTTTAACTTACAAGAGATAAAAGGAGAGAGAAGAAAGCAGAGATAGGGACCTCAGTACTACTAAGAAGAAAAGATGGGGACAGAGCATGTCCTTTGGACCCAGGTCCCTGTGCTGAGAACCTCCTAGAACCAGGAAACACAGAAAGAGAGCTGTAACATGGGAGACAGCTCAAGAAGGCGAGAAGCGACAGCAGAGAAATGGCAGCAGCAGAACAAGAAGACCCATGCAAGATGGTATAGGAGCCAATCCACCAAGCGAGAGGGAGCTGAGTGCCTCTGGGTAGGAGGCTTCCTGGTGGCGTGGGGTGCTTCTGGGCACTTGCCAGCGGAATTAGTCTTGCTGACCCATGGAGCTAGAAATCTGAATGCCTTTGGGCCAAGGCTTGCTGGTGGAGTGGGGTGTCTCTGGGCACTTAACAGAGGAGCTAAAGAACTTTGTAACACTTGCAGGAGCAGGGCAGGGGCTGGGCCAAGGGGCTGAGGGCCAGAGAAATACCTGCCTGCAGACACAGCTGAGAAGAAGCTGTCCTGATTGACACAGACCTTCCTCCAGAGCTGACAGAGAGAGAAAGCCTTCCCCGAGAGCTGGCACCTTGAATTCGGACTTCTCGCCTCCTAAACTGTGAGCAAATAAATTTCTGTTTGTTAAAGCCATCCATCCACTTGTGGTATTACATCAGCACTAGATGACTAAGACATTGCCTTTGCACATACTGTAGGCCTTAACCTTACATCTGCCCCTAACGTACTTATCTTTTAGGGCCACCATAAAACCAAGGACAGTAGCCTGGTGGTGTGTAAGGACAGAGCCTAAGTTTGAAGACAAATAAGCTTAGAATTCTACTCTGCCATTTACTAGCTAGGTGACCTTGGTAAATTATTTCTGAGTCTTGGTTTTCTATCTCAAAAAGGGAAATGATTATACACTTGTGGAATGTCTGTCACATGCTCGGCACTCCATAAATGGTCATTCCCACAAAAGGGCACGTGCTGCATGATACCTTTTATTTATTTATTTTCTTTATTTTTTTATTTTTTACTGTTGTAGTTTAGATGAAGTTTACATTTCAAGTTAGTCTCCCCTACAAAAACTTATACATACATTGTTATGTGACCCTAATTGCTCTCCCCATACTGTGACAACACACTTCTCCTCACCACTGTGATTCCCCATGTCCATTCAACCAGCTCCTAACCCTCTCTGCCTTCCCATCTCACCTCTAGGCAGAAGCTGCCCATTTAGTCTCTTGTATCTACTTGAGCTAAGAAGCACACTCCTCACGAGTATCAGTTTATGTCCCACAGTCCAGCCCAATCCATGTCTGAAGAGTTGGCCTTGGAAACTGTTTTTAGTTCTGGGCTGATAGAGAATCCACGAGCCATGCTTTCCAGGGTTCCTCCAGTCTCAGTCAGACCATTAAGTCTGGTCTTTTTACTAGAATTTGAGTTCTGCACCCCACCTCTCTCCTGCTCCATCCGGGACTCTCTGTTGTGTTCCCTGTCAGGGCGGTCATTGGTGGTAGCTGGGCACCATCTAGTTGTTCTGGTCTCAGGCTGATGAAGTCTCTGGTTTATGTGGCCCTTTCTGTCTCTTGGGCTAACACTTTCCTTGTGTCTTTGGTGTTCTTCATTCTCCTTTACTCCAGGTGGTTGCGACCAATTGATGCATCTTAGATGGCTGCTTGCAAGCTTTTAAGACCCCAGACGCCACTCAGGAAAGTAGGATGCAGAACATTTTCTTAAAAAGCTTTGTTCTGCCAGTTGACCTAGATGTCCCCTGAAAGCATGGTCCCCAGACCCCTACCCCTGCTACTCTGTCCCTCAAAGTGTTTGATTGTAGTCAGGAAACTTCTTAGCTTTGGTTTAGTCCAGTTGTTCTGACTTTCCTGTAGTGTGTGCTGTCCTTCCCTTCATCTAAGATAATACTTGTCTACTGTCTAGTTAGTAAATAACCCTCACCCTCCCTCCCTCCCCTCGTAACCATCAAAGAATGTTGTCTTCTGTGTTTAAACCTTTTCTTCAGTTCTTATAATAGTGGTCGTATACAATATTTATCCTTCTGTGACTGACTAAATTCACTCAGCATAATGCCCTCCAGCTTCCTCCCTGTTATGTTTCACAGTTTCATCATTGTTCTTTATCGTTGCATAGTATTTCATTGTGTAGATATACTATAATTTGTTTATCCATTCGTCCATTGATGGGCACCTAGGTCGTTTCCATCTTTTTGCTATTGTGAACAGTGCTGCAATGAACATGGGTCTGCATATATCTATTCGTGTGACGGTTCTTAATTCTCTAGGATATATTCCAAGGAGCGGGGTAGCTGGATCGTATGGTACTTCTATTTCTAGCTTTTTAAGGAAGCGCCAAATTGATTTCCAAAGTGGTCGTACCATTTTACATTCCCACCAACAGTGTATAAGCGTTCCAGTCTCTCCACAATCTCTCCAGCATTTATTATTTTGTGTTTTTTGGATTAATGCTAGCCTTGTTGGGGTGAGATGATATCTCACTGTAGTTTTGATCCGCATTTCACTAATGGCTAATGATCGTGAGCATTTCTTCATGTGTCTATTAGCCACCTGAATATCTTCTTTGGCGAAATGCCTGTTCATATCCT
>NW_004444001.1:1874840-1891530 GCF_000243295.1 Trichechus manatus latirostris | reverse complement strand
CTTTGAGGTTCTCTTTGTTGGTGTAGAGGAATCCAACTGATTTTTGTATGTTTATCTTGTATCCTGAAACTTTGCTGAAATCTTCTATTAGTTCCAGCAGTTTTCTTGTGGATTCTTTGGGGTTTTCTGTGTATAAGATCATGTCATCTGCAAATAAGAGATACTTTGACTTCTTCCTTACCAATTTGGTTGTCCTTTGTTTCTTTTTCTAGCCTAATTGCTCTGGCTAGGATCTCTGGCACAATGTTGAATAACAGTGGTGATAAAGGGCATCCTCATCTGCTTCCCTTTCTCAAGGAGAATGCTTTCAAAGTCTCTCCATTTAGGATGATGTTTGCTGTTGCCTTTGTATAAATGCCCTTAATTATGTTGAGGAATTTCCCTTCTGTTCCTATTTTGTTGAGAGTTTTTATCATGAATGGGTGTTGGACTTTGGCAAATGCCTCTTCTCCATCGATGATAAGATCATCTGGTTCTTGTCTTTTGTTTTATTTATGTGATGGATTATATTGATTGTTTTCCTAATGTTGAACCATCCCTGCATAGCTGGTATAAATCCCATTTGATGCATGATACCTTTTAAATAAAAATTTAGGACAGGCAAAACTAATCTATAGTGACAGAAAGTAGATCAGTGGTTGCCTGGGGCTGGTGGAGAGTGAGATGGGGAGATTGACAGCAAAAGGACCAAGGGAACTATTTGGCAGGGTGGAAATGTTCTAGATCTTGACTGTAGTAGTGGTTACCCTGGTCTGTACATTTGTCAAAACACATCAAACCGTGCACTTAAAGTAGGTGCTATTTATTGTATGTAAATTATCCCTCAAGTTGATTTTTTTTTTTTTTTTTTTTTTTTTAGTGATTATTCCCTTTCTTTCACCATCAATAAAAATGTGTTGGGTTAAAGAACACATTCCAGAGCCAAATATACATTTTAAATTAGCTTTTATTTTAAATTATCCATATTACCCTGCGTCAATGTAAACAAATGAGAATTGACTTGGTATCAAATCCCACTTTCTAACTGACTTGTATTATAAAACTGGAGAGATGTGTCACGAGGGGTGTGAAGGTACAGAGGCTGGGATCAAGATACAATGAAAATATAAAGATACCACACAGTTTTTAAAAAATCACTAACTTAAATGGGAAAAGTATTTTTTCTGATGAAATATTAAAAGCTTGTCACAAAACAAGGTGACGGTGATGAGGGCTTAGATAAATGTAGTGCCTGAGGGAGTTTTTTCTTTTGTCTGCTCAGAATATTTCCCCCATTACCCCCTTACCTCCTTCTCATGCTAGCTCCTTTCCTCTAGGGTGAGGGGGGCACACAGATATCTTTTAAGGGATGTTCCTGGAGTCTGTCCCACAACATTTTTGCTTACATTTCATTGGCCGTAACTTTGTCGTGTGTCCACAACTAGCTGTAAGGGAATATGGAGGATTTACTGTTATTTTCGTTGTTGTTTTTTTTTTGTTAATAATTTTTTTATTGTTAAGAATATGCACAGCAAAAATGTACACCAATTCAAGTTTCTACATGTACAGTTCAGTGACATTGATTACGTTCTTCAAGTTGTGCAACTAGCTCACCCTCCTTTTCTGAGTTGTTCCTCCCCATTAACATAAACTCACTGCCCCCTAAGGTTCCTAGCTAATCTTTTGAGTTGCTGTTGGCAATCTTATCCCATACAGATAGTTCTCAAAACAGTATAATGCTCAAGGCAGACATTTTTTCTAGTTAAGCTAAACTGTTGTTTGGTTTTAAGAAGACTCAAGGGAAATTCTTGGTTCAAGGTTTAAAGATTATCTCAGGGCAGTAATCTCAGGGGGTTCATCCAGCCTCCACGGCTCCAGAAATTTGGATTCCATGAGAATTTGATATTCCAGTCTAGATGTTCCCCCTTTTGATTAGGATTCTTCTATAAAATCTTAGATCAAAATGTTCAGTAATGGTAGCCAGGCACCATCTGGTTCTTCTGGTTTCATGGTAAAAGAAGTAGTTGTTAATGAATTAGCCAAATATCCATTTTCTCCCCCTATCCCCGACTCTCCTTCCTTCTCTGTTGCTCCAGGTGATTAGAGGCCAATTGTTGAGCTTTGAATGGCTGCTTGCAAGCTTTTAAGACACAACGAACTAGGAGGTAGAACAGACGCACTAAACATGTTATTAGGCCAATTAACTGGGATGTCCCATGAAACCATGATCCTAAACCTCCAAACCAAGGAACCAAATCCCATGAGGTGTTTTGTTGCCCATAAACAGCCTCAGCAGCTACTGTTTTTTGTTATTGTAAATATGTCGTATTTTTATGCAAATAACACATGCCTTCTACATTTTTTTGCCAACTGCACCCTTCCCCTGGGAGGTATTTTCGTAGGCACCGCTATGATAATTTTTTTACAGCAACATGTAAAAAAAATTAGCATAGGGTGCTAAGGAAAATACCATGGCGGGGTGCGGGGGGGGAGGGTGTGGTTGGCCAACAAACACAGAAGGCGCATGTTCTTTGCATAAAATACGATATCTATCACACAACTTTTACCAATTCAACTTTTTACAGGTATACACCTTACTGACAGAAGTATACACTTACAATAATCAGCTGTGCAAACCTACCCTTAATCAACGTGATTTTTCCATCACCTTAAATTGAAACTCAGTATTCCATAAGCAAAAAACCCCTGCTTTCCCCCTCCCTGGAGCCCTGGTGGTGCAGTGATTAAGAGGTATGGCAGCTAACCAGACCAAAAAGTCGGCAGTTCAAATCCACCAGACTCTCCTTGGAAACCTTATGGGGCAGTTCTACTTTGTCCTATAGGGTCACTATAAGTCAGAATTGACTCGATGGCAATGGGTTTGGGTTTGGTTTCCCCCTCACTCACACCCCTAGTAACCACTAACACACTTTGGTCTCTATACATTTGCCTTTTCTTGTTTTTTTATACATAAGTGAGGTCATACAATATTTGTCCTTCTGGGATTGACTTATTTCACTCAGCATAATGTCTTCAAGTTCTAGCCATATTGTAGCATGTATCAAGACTTCATTCCTCTTACTAGCTGAGTAGTATTCCATTGTATGTATGTACTCTTTCTTCTTAAGGAAGGCCATATGACTAGCTAAAAGTGTAAGTTTCTATTACCTCTGAACACTTAATTGTGCTCATGTGGAACCTGTACATAGACCAAGAGGCAGTTGTTCAAACAGAACAAGGGGATACTGTGTGGTTTAAAATCAGGAAAGGTGTGCGTCAGGGTTGTATTCTTTCACCATACTTATTCAATCTGTATGCTGAGCAAATAATCCAAGAAGCTGGACTATACGAAGAAGAACAGGGCATCAGGATTGGAGGAGCACTCATTAACAACCTGCGATATGCAGATGACACAACCTTACTTGCTGAAAGTGAGGAGGACTTGAAGCCCTTACTGATGAAGATCAAAGACCACAGCCTTCAGTATGGATTACACCTCAACATAAAGAAAACAAAAATCCTCACAACTGGACCAATAAGCAACATCATGATAAATGGAGAAAAGATTGAAGTTGTCGAGGATTTCATTTTACTTGGATCCACAATCAACACTCATGGAAGCAGCAGTCAAGGAATCAAACGACATATTGCATTAGACAACTCTGCAAAAGACCTCTTTAAAGCGTTAAAAAGCAAAGATGTCACTTTGAGGACTAAAGTGCGCCTGACCCAAGCCACGGTATTTTCAGTCGCCTCATATACATGCAAAAACTAGACAATGAATAAAGAAGACAGAACTGATGCCTTTGAATTATGATGTTGGTGAAGAATATTGAATATACCATGGACTACCAAAAGAACAAACACCTCTGTCTTGGAAGAAGTATGGACAGAATGTACCTTAGAAGCGAGGATGGCGAGACTTCATCTCACGTATTTTGGACATGTTATCTGGAGGGACCAGTCCCTGGAGAAGGACATCATGCTTGGTAAAGCAGAAGGTCAGCAAAAAAGAGGAAGACATTCAACAAGATGGATTGACACAGTGGCTGTAATAAGGGGCTCAAACACAGCAATGATCGTGAAGATGGCGCAGGACCAGGCAGTGTTTTAGTTCAGTTGTACATAGGGTTGCTATGAGTTGGAACTGACTCAAGGGTGCCTAACAACAACAACATTACCTTGGAAGAAAGTCTCGGCAATATACCAAAAAATCAGCCATTGAAAACCTCATGGAGTACAGTTATCTTCTGACACACATGGGGTCACCATGAATCAGAATTGACTTGACGGCAACTGATTGGTATTATGAGGGAGAAAAGGATAACAGATATTGGTGTAGGCAATAATTAATCCGTACCCAAAGCCCTATCTAGTAATAGAATATTTTGTATATAATGATAAAAAAATGGAAATGACCAAAATTAATTTTGTACATCCATATTATGTGCATATAAAAATAATTAAGTTTATGAATAGCTCTTATAACAGAAACTTTCAATAGCACATTGTTAAGTGGAAAAAAAAAAAAAAAACAGGTTACCAAAGATGTGAGCTCCTCTATGTAAAACCTTTCATATATACATAAAATATATTACTATATGTGTGTGTACATCTATATATAAAATGTATTGTGTGTGTATGTATATATATACACATATATGTGTGTGTATACATATATATATATATATATATATATGTAGAAACCAAACCAAAACCATTGCTGTCAAGTCGATTCTAATTCATAGCCACCCTACAGGACAGAGTAGAACTGCCCTATATGGTTTCCAAGGCTGTAAATCTTTACCGAAGCAGACTGCCACATCTTTCTCTTACGGAATGGCTGGTGGGTTCAAAATGCTGACCTTTTGATTAGCAGCTGAGCGCTTTAACCACCGCACCACCAGGGCTCGCTCTCTCTATATACACACATGAAGTTTGGATATATATAAGGTTTGGATATGGTAAAAGAAGTGGGGCAGTAGGATTACATCACATAACTTTAACTCACTTTCTTTCTACCATTATTTTTACTAAAAAGCGTGTGTCATTTTTAGAAGTCGACAAAAAAAGCATTTTCACACAGAAATTATGGGGGCATCTGTGCCTCTCGGGAACTTTGTGAATGGGATTGAGAGTGAGTTGTGGCAGGATGGAATTCAGGGTAGAGGATGTCTCAGGCTTTTTCCTCCAGACACACAAGTGATAATTCAGTTACTGAGTTCCTGGGAAACACTGGGCTGTAATATCTAGCAGGCTATTGGAGAAAGGTCTGTGCTGGAGTTGTAGATCCATCATGGAGAAGGGACGTTAGGGGAGAAAGCACAGTCATGCAGCAACTGGACTCAACATCTTCCCTTTGCCTCTTCAGACCCACTCCCCGCCCTTCTCCATCTTGCTTTGTGCCCCAGAGGCTGACCTATGTGGACTGCATGACCTGGAACTAACTCCTTGCCTTCTGGCTTCCTGTTGGGTTCAGTTAATGGGAGGCACTGGTAGGAGATCAGAGGGTGGGAAGAGAGAGAGGTCAGGGTATTAATTTCTCCGGCTCCCTCCATGTGTGTTTACCACAGGCTGGCTGCTTCTGTCAAATGATGGTCACAGCCTTCTCCACACCATATGGGCGTCTCCCAGTTCCAGTCCCTGCTTTCTCCTCTGGCCCTTCAGATCTGAAACAGGTCATATTCCCACTAGCCCTGGGGTATAGAATTGCCCCGGTGGTTCCCCAGTAACCTGCCCCATACCTTTGTGAATAGTTTTTTCTTTTATTCTTCTCACATTACCCAATTTGAGTGTGCCACCTGTCTCCTGGTCAACACAGAGGGCTTGAGGGTGAGAAGAGAAGTGAACACCCAAATATAAAGGGCAAAGAAAGGGAGGCATAACTAGGGCTAAGTGGCAGAGAAGTCGAAGGCCAACCAGGGGTTATGAAACCCTGGAAGGTATTTCAAGAAGGAGGGAGGGAGCTATAGTGTTATGAATATTGCAGAGAGGTCAAATAAGGATGAGATCTCAAAGGTACATTGGGCTGGGCTATCTGGAGGTGGAGCAGGGCAAGAAGAATGGAGAGAATTGGGTGGGTGCCTATGAGAGAAGGGAAAAGATGAGAGATGAAGAAAGGTGAGAGAAGGGAGTGGGACAGGGGAGAGAATCAGGACAGAGGTAGGAAAAGGAGGCAGCGAGGTCACAGCACGAAGAAATGTGGGATCTCTAGTCTGGGGAGGGTGAGCAGGTGGTAACCCCAGAAATGAGTGTGTGTGCACAGGGGTACACACAGGCAACACACATACACACACACTCACAAATAAACATACATACACCACCATGCTATACCCCTCACACCATACACACCAAAGATACACAGATACATACACATACATACACCACCGCACCACACCATCACCTCCACACACCAGACACACACACCACACATACACCACACATCACCCCTACACCACACAGACTATCTATACCATGCCTGCACACATAACAGTCACTGCCACGTCTGTAGATTTCACTGGGAGCCCATGCAACATTGTATCATTGGGTTGCTGGGACACATGTCTATTTTGAACCCTGGAGGGACAGATGAGAAAAGTTCTGGTTCTGTCTACTCGTGCATGAAAAGGTTCTCAGTGTTTCCAGCATGGTGTGTGGTGCATAGTAGGTGCTCTGTGGATAAGTCTAAAATGGCTACATGGTCACTGCCGGCTGGCTATCACCCTGGGGTGGTGCAATGGTTGAGAGCTATGGCTGCTAACCAAAAGGTCAGCAGTTTGAATTCACCAGCTGCTCCTTGGAAATCCTATGGGGCAGTTCTACCCTGTCCTATAGGGTCGCTATGAGTTGGAATCGACTCAGCAGCAACAGCTCTCTCTCACACACCTTGCTGAGTGTGCTGACCTCCTAAGCAATTTAGGTGACCCAGGAGGTGCCTGAAGCCTAGCCTCCGCCAGCCACAACCCAAATGTCTGTTCACAAGATGGAATATCTAAAGTGCAAATATCTACAGCTACACACTACGACGTTCGTGAATCTTTATAACACAGCACTGAGTGGAAAGAGCAAGCTCCAGATTACTACATACGTGCGTGATGCCGTTTTTTATAAAGTTCAAGAACTTAATACTACATAATTTGAGACACATAGAAAGTTTTTTTTTTTTCTTTTAAGTAAGAGAATGCTAAACACAAAATTCAAGATGGTGGGTTATACCTGTGGGTAGGCAGAGGATGGACTAAGAGATAGATGTCATGGCTAATGTTCTGGTTCTTAAGTCAGGTGGTGGATTCACCCCCCTATATAATAAAATAAAAGCAGGCCATGCTTGGATCGTGATGAGAATATATCATGAGCCAAGGATTATGATTACTCTAATTTTGTGCATGGAATGTCCTGTTACAATAAATAAAAATAATAAAGACTGTCCCCTCAGCTTGATCATAGTTCTGCTTATTTTTGCACTTCCTCCCACAGCGATGCTGAAGGGTCATTGCAACCTTGTTCTTGGCAATTGGGGTTAGTAGCGCAAGGTTGGGCAGGAAATGAACTGGGGGATGAAGCCATATCTGCTTTAACACTGTTCTTGATAGGTCCTTTGTGGTGAGGGTTTCCAAGAACCAGCAGAGCAGTTGAAAGAGCTGAGCAATATTTACGAGAAATGTGCCCCTGCCCCGCCCCTGCCCTCCCTTGTCCCCTTTCTCCTCTCTTTACCGCCTCCAACCCTTCTTCCCCACCCAGGCCCAAGTGAAAGGCTGCTCACAGTAAATATTTCCAGAGAACAGATCCTCTTACCCGACTCTCTCTGAAGTCTGGAGAACAAGGCTTGGGACCTCCAGATCCCTGGCCTTAAAGGGACCCTGGGATGACTAATCCACATAAATGCTTAGTAAGTGGCAGACTAAGGAGCCCTGGTGGCGCAATGGTTAAGCACTGGGCTGCTAACCGAAAGGTCAGCAGTTCGAAACTAGCCAGTGGCTCCACAGAAGAAAAGACCTGGTAAGCTGCTCCTGCAAAGATTACAGCCTAGAAAACACTATGGGGCAGTTCTACTCTGTCCTATAGGGTTGCTATGTGTCAGAATCAAGAGCCAGCATACAACAACAACATGGTAGAGTGATCATAAACTGCCACTTCTTAAGTGAGTGAACTTTTACAAGATAGTTAACTGCACAGTGCCTCAGTTTCCCCATCTATAAAATGGGGATAAATAATGGCACCTACCTCATACAGAGTTGTGAGTTTAAATGAGTTAATACATGTGAAGCATGCAGAATAGTGCTGGGAGCATAGTAGGTACTGAATGAGTATTAGTTATTACCACTGAGGACATACTATATGCCTGGCACTAGGCTAAGTGCTGTGAAAGATGGAGGTGAATCAATGAGACCATGGTCTAGTGCAGGGGTTGGCAAACATTTTCTGTAAAGAGCCAGATAATAAATATTTTTGGCTCTGATGGCCATACAGTCTCTGTCGCAGCTACTCAGATATGCCACTGTAGCAGGAAAGCAGCCATAGACAATATGGAAACGAATGAGCATGGCTATGTTCCAAATAAACTTTGCTTATGGTCACCGACATTTGAAATTTCATATAATTTTCACATGTCATGAAATACTATTCTTCATTTGCTCTTGTTTTCGACCATTTAAAAATGTAAAACCCATTAAAAAAAAATTTTTTTTTTAGTGTAAAATACAGTTGCAGCTCACAGGCCATACAAAAAAAGGTACCATATCAAAGCAAGTGGTCCAGATTTGGTCTGTTTGCTGTCCCCTGGTCTAGTGATTATCGTTACATTACCTGTTGCCGTCGAGTCGATTCTGACTCATAGCAACCCTATAGGAGAAAGTAGAACTGCCCTATAAGGTTTCCAAGGAGCACCTGGTGGATTACAAACTGCCAACCTTCTGGTGAGCAGCCGAACTCTTAACCACTACGCCACCAGGGTTTCCTGGTCTAGTGAGGGGGAAAAAAATATTAGCCCCTCTGGATTTCTGTGTTACATCTGCATGTTCAGTGCCTCACTTTATGGATGAACAAACCAAGGCTCGTTCTTCAAAGTCCAGTTGAAATGCCGCCTCCTCTTGGAAGACTTCCGAGTCACCTCAGCCCAAGGCAGTAATAACTCCATTTGCTGCCTCCTACATGATAAGCACATACATGTCTGTTACTGTTAAATTGTATCATAAAATATTTAAGACAACCCAAAAGCTATAAAGAATAGAAACACTTTAGTCCTCCCTGTGTAGCTTATGAAACAAAGCATTGCCAGAACAGTGAAGACCTCTCTGCAGATTAAAAAAAAAAACAACTCATCACCATTGAGTTGATGCCAACCATGGCAACCTCATGTGTTGCAGAGTAGAACTGAGCTCCATAGGGTTTTCTTGGCTGTAATCCTTTACAGAAGCAGATTGCCAGGGCTTTCTTCCGTGAGGCTGCTGGGTGGACTCGAACTGTCAACCCTTCAGTTAATAGTTGAGCACAAATCATTTGCACTAGCCAAGGACCTTCCTGTGCAGATATCCCCTCCCCAAATCACAACCTCCCTTCCTCTCCCACTGTCCTGACTGTGAAAATGTTTTGTCGCCTGTCCCTGTACATAGGTATGAGTCAGTAAGCAGGAAACAGTATTTATTTTCATGTACATCCATTATTTAATTCCACCCTAACAGCCCTATCAAGAAACAGTCCTATTTAGAGATTAGTCTCATAGAGCATAACTTGTCCAAGGCATCTAGGAAAGTAATGGGGGTAGAGTCTAAGCCCAAAGTTGATTCCCAAGTCGATGCTCCTGACCGTTGCTTCCCTTTCTCTTCCATATTCCCACAGCCATGGCATTGATCCCACACTGCCCTATTAATTATCTGACTTCCTTTCCGCACTAGATTTTCAACTGTGCGTGAGAAGAGACTAAATATTACCTTTTCACCCTCCCCATAACACTTGCTAATACCTTGCACCCAGTCGGAAAACAATATATATTTCTTCAGAGGGACCTTAGCAGTCATCACCCTAGCAGCCTCAATAGAGGACGGGAAAATGGCCAGAAACCAAGTGCGTGGCCTGCCGGATTTCATTAGGAGCTTGGAGCAACTTTTAGTTGTTCAAGTGTCAACTTTACTGGAAAGGATGAAGCATGCAATCCTCTCTCCAAGGGGTTGGGAGTGGGAGGGGGACAGAGGGAGGGTGCAGAGAAAAGGGGAACCTCAGAAAATCAGCCCCACAGAACCAAGAAATCCTTCCTTCCTTCCTGGCAGCCACACGGGGGCTGAGCTAGGGTGTAGGATCTAGTCCAAGCTTAAGGGTAGACAAACACTAGAATACAATGAGAAGTGAAGGGCACTGTGGCCTAGACCCTCTAGCAGTGTGCCGAGAGCACGTGGGCTAGTGTCCAAAGTGTATGCGTGCAGTGAGGAGAGGAGCAAGATGACCCACAGGGAGGGAGAAGTGTTAGAAATAAGAAACCATTATTTACTAATACTTAATGCACAAACTGGCAGCGGCACACCCTCCCGTGTGCTCTCAGCCCATCAGGACATACTCAGGCCATGTGTACTAAGTGGATTCCTGGGTTCCGGCTTCTAGTTTAAACTAACTCGCACAAAACGGACAAGGGGCTTAAACAGATTGCTGCAAAGAAGCTGCGCTGAAAATACTAATTATCCAAGCCCAAGCAGTCAGAAAAACAGCAGGGCTAACGTTTCACCCATTCCTGGTACAAGCCCCTTGACAAGCACATCGGAGGGGAAATCCCTAGCTGTTAGGTCAAAACTCACATTTCCATCCATCTACTATTTACGATGAACCCTCACATTAAGGTGAAGGTACCTTGATTCAGGAGCTGAGAGTAACACAGGTATGTAACATATATATACGGAGGGTACACACTCAAAATGTTTTACTAGTGGGAAAGACAAAAAGCTTCCACTGTTGAAGTAATAGGGGTACACATGGTATCTGTAGACCAGCTCTATCCAATAGAACCTTCAGTGACAGAAATGTTTATATCTGCACTGTTCACAAGTGCCACAGATGTCTACTGAACACTGAGTAGCTAGTGCAAATAAGAAAGAGCCACATGTGCTCTATTAGGGCAGTTCTAGAATTTGATCAGGAAATGAGGTTGGGATTTCCTTGGGCCCCTCATGCCAAATCTAGCCCACACAATATCAGCTCTACTCCTTGGCCATATATTCACATCAGAAATCTGTTGAAGAAAAGCAAATTTGAGCTAAAAGTTCCCTTTCTCCTCCTAGTGCAGGATATTGGCTCTTACCAGGCGCTCAACAAACGCACACTTCAGCATGCCTCTGCATAGACAACACTTAGAAGCCGCAAGTTAAGACAAAAGATTTTTATTCAAAAACACCAAGTATAAAAAAAAAAAATAATAAGATCTCTTTTATTCCCCTGTACAGTATTTCACTCAGATAAAACCAGCAGGCTACATGCTGCTCAAAACACAGCCCCAGAGAGGATCCGGAAGGCACACCATCCAGAACTGCTTTTCATATACCTATCCTATATACAAGTCAGCAACGCCCCCTCCCCACCACCCACAGAACCCAGACCCACTTGGGTAAGTGGGAGAGGGGGCCCCATGGCGGTCAGGGAGCTGCAGCAGCTGTCCTGCCTGAGTCCCGTCACCCCACGAACAGAGGCAAGCGTCGCAGCCCTCCCGAAAAGGTCCCCAAGTCAGAACAGGAAAAGAGGAAAGAAAACTAGGGCAGCAGCCTTGGAAGCTCGGAGCAGGGGGAAGGGAACCAAATAAATAAATAAATAAATACATAACATTGACCTCCAGGTTAGAATGCACATCTTTCCAAAAAGAGAGAGAAGAAAAAAAAATGTAAAATAACTTAAAGGCAAAATTAAAAAAAAAAAAATTAGATCAACTACAGTCCTTTGTACACTACCATGCCAACTGTACACACATTTACAGTTTTTCTGTTGATTTGCATTGTTTGTGCATTTTGTGTATGTGTGTGTGAGGTCTTGGCTTTGAAATAGTTAAGTAAAAAACCAAAAAGGAAGACCAGTTTACTCGGAGTTTTACTAAAGGAGGCAGAAAAAAGGGCAGGTGGCTCAGTGTTTTGGCCCTGTAGCCTCTTCCATGGCACCTTTCATATGAAGGATGGGGAGAGGGGGGTGGGGGAGAAAAATAGGGAACCAAACCCAGGCAGATTTTTGGAGAAGCAGCAGGTAAAAGAGGCAAGTTCAAGTATTTCTCCCAGCACAGCCGGAGTCCCCACAGAAGGCACTCAGAAGAGTCGGAAGAGGTGACAGGGACTTAAAATG
This sequence comes from Trichechus manatus latirostris, assembly GCF_000243295.1. Classification (NCBI taxonomy): domain Eukaryota; kingdom Metazoa; phylum Chordata; class Mammalia; order Sirenia; family Trichechidae; genus Trichechus; species Trichechus manatus. The sequence continues at coordinate 1,879,245 of NW_004444001.1, read as the reverse complement.
GTGCTAATCCTATATCCCATCCCAACCTGTTTCCCCCCTACCCGACCCGTCACGGCATTCAGCAGAACTTGTGATGAAGGGAACAGTTCCATGGCAGGGTCCTCACCCACCCCCCCAACCCCCCACCCCCGGGATTTTGCAGAAGTCCAGCAATGCTGGACACTTATGAGAAGGAGAAGAGCATCTATGGGAGTTGAGGCCTAGGATGCCTGGAGTGGAGTCTCTCCCCCCCTCCCCCTCCCACCCATTGGGAGGCAGCTTCCAGGGGCCTGGGGTCTGGAATGAGTTGTAAATGTTGTTCCTGTATCAAGCACTGTCCTGCTTGGTGAGAAGTGTCACTGGTACTTGGGAAGCCGGAGACGGAAGCTTCCCCTCCCTTGAGTATGTGACAGGGAGGGGAAGACCTGCCAGAAAAGCTGCTATTTGTTGGGCTCTGGCGACAGGCTGTGGAGATGGATCTCAGCAGTTTCCTGGGGCAGGAGGACATCTTGCATCCATGGGTGGTTCTGGATTTCTTCGAAGGTTGGCCGATCTGATGGCCTCAGGGCCAAGCACCATTTAATGAGATGCTGACACTCTGCAGAAAGCAGAATAAACAGAGGTTACAAATGGAACGACTCAACTTGTTTTTTGCAATGCAAAAGACTTCCCAATTTGCTTCCCAGGGGCTCACAAGTCAGGGGTCCGAAGGAAGCCATGTTTTTTCTAGAATGCCAACTTCAATAGTAGGTATTCACTAACATCTGGATCCTTCAGCCTGCTCTCAGGTGAAAACACAGCTCCCCTCTTAACCCTGTGGTTTTTCAACATCAATAGCTAGGGCCTTTCCCGCGACTCCCACTCACCAGAAAAGGGAAGGATGATGACAAGGGAGTTTGAAGAGACACCACTGAGCATGCTGAGGTGGTTCAACTCACCTATGACTTATAAGCGTGACCACCACCCACAATGAGGTCACTGGAACCATAATATTTAGAGAGCTACTGCCTTAAGGAAGACCGCTAAAAGAGCCCTCAACTTTTCACTCCCTGGAAAAACAGTCAGGAGTTAAAAGGTCAGGTAGGTCTCTGTTGGTACTTAAAAAAACCTCAAAACTTCAGAAAAACTAGATTCTCTTATTTATCTTTACATTCTCAGACATGCACTTCCTCTGACCTCCCAAGGAAAGCTCAAAATCAAGCCACCGGATTTCTGGGGAGTTCTCACGGGTAAATCATTGATTGGCCTAGCCTTCTGCTAAGCCCAGGGTCACAGCATCCCCAGTGAAGCTCTCCAGAATTCACCTCTTCCCCCAGGAGTAACAGTCTAGGCAAGGGGGTTCCCAGAAGTTACCTGGAGAGACCCTCTGCCTGAAGAAAACCTGGCCCCTGATGATCTCCTCATCGTGCTCAAAGGGAATATCACCACAGACCATATCGTATAGCAGGATCCCCAGGGACCAGACAGCCGCCGACCTGCCGTGGTAGCGATGGTAGCGGATCCACTCTGGAGGACTATACACTCGGGTCCCTGTGAGCCGGGGGAATAGGAGGGAGAACACATTTCAGCAAAATTAAATGCAAACCAACGGGGGTGGTATGGTGAGTAATTCTATTTTAAAAAGCACTCCTCTCCTTTTTCCTCAAGAACTGGGTGAACTCCATTCCCCCACTCCCCAACCACCCCCCAACCCCGGCTAAAAGGAGAGTGGATGAGTGGCTTATGGCATCTCTCCAACCCAAAGCATTACCTACCACTCTACCAGCCCAAACCATAAACTGAAATGCTTTACAAACTGCTCCAAGAAACAAACAGGGCTGGCGGCAGACCCAAACCCTGAGGCCTGCATGTGGCAGGACCACCCGCAAGGGATGAATGGATGACCGCCTGCACTATCAAGGGAGTTAGGCCACAGACTATCAGCAAATTGCGTTCAACGTTGCCCATCAAACCCGGGTGAGATTCTCATCTCAGATCCCATCCAGGTGAGAACACCTGCACGACATCAAAAGTCAGGGTGCCTTTTGGGAGGCCTTCCTCCCCACCTTTTGAGTGCAGTGGCAGACACCCTTGTCCTTTCCTTCCTGGACTGGGAAGGCAGGCAGAGCTGCAGGGCTGGTTTCAGACCACGTGATTCCTGTTTACAAACTTTGGGTTGTAAAAAAAAAAGTTGCCATCCCGCTGGTACTCACTAGGGGGCAGCAAAGACGCGAAGGAAAAAAAACATGGGAGGATCCAGCCAGCCATTAACTGTTAAATACAAAAAATGCAGCCCAACCCAGCGTCCTCCAAGGGCAAATAAACACAAACCACAAGCCCGAGTCACAAGTTTTGAAAGGCTGTCGTTTGTTAGGTCAAGCCGCTCAGAAGATGACCCACCCTCCTTTGCTTTGATCTCAAGCTCTTCATTCCTTCTTTTCTGAAAGAACCCGCTCCAAGCCCCTCCCTAGGGCAGGTTTTCATCCTTTCTGCAGAGACACCCAACTAATTTTCAAACCAACAACAGATCTTATTTCACAAGTTTCATTCCTGGCTCCTTCACCCCACATCAAAAACAACAACAAAATAAAGTGAAACTACTGTTTTCTATTCCCTGTCCCTTCCTGGATGAAAGGGGAAAAACTGACTGCAGCTCTAAAAATTACCTTCCAGAAAACTCCCTTTTAAAACAAAACAAAAATTACAAAAGCGGCATCAGTTTTCATCTCTCCCGCTTTCCCCTCCCATCCTTTTACTGGCGGGGAAACTGGGTCAGGCTTCAAAAATCTGGGCTACGGCTGGTTGCCTGTAACCTCTTACTCATCGACAACGCTTGGAACCCACTGAATTCCACTTAAAAAATAAAATCATGCCAGAAACATTACAGGTTCATTTGGCTTGAAAACCACGACCTTATTACTACGCTGGAAAGCGCTCCTTCGCCCCACCCCTCCTAGCAGCGAGCCAGGCGGCCCGATGACCTTTACAAAAGGCAGAAAAGGGAGACTGGCCGAGGCCTCCAGGCCGGGCCGAGTCACCTGGGCAGTTCCCTCTCGGGCCTGGCTCACCGTCGAAGTCCGTGTAGACAGTGTCCTTGAGCAGCGCCCCCGACCCGAAGTCGATGAGCTTGAGCTCGCCGCGATTGAGGTCGATGAGGATGTTCTCGTCCTTGATGTCGCGGTGGAGCACCCCGCAGTTGTGGCAGTGCCGCACGGCCTCCAGCACCTGCCAGAAGAAGCTGCGGGCCAGCTCCTCCGGCAGGGCCCCCCTTTCCGTGATAAAGTCGAAGAGGTCTTGCACCGGCTCGGGCCTTTCCAGGATCAGGACGAAACTGTCGGACCTCTCGAACCAGTCCAGGAGTCTAATGACGCCGGAAAAGCCCGAGCTCACCTTCTTCAGCAGGACCACTTCCATGGGCACTCGGGTGCCACTGGGCTGCAGGGGCGCGGGAGCCGCGTTAGGGCGGGAGAAGAGGGGCGCCCCCTCCCCACCCCTCACAGGGTCGCTCCCTCCAGGGCACTTACCAGCTCTCCCCAGTCGGAAATCCGGTCCTTCTCCACGTGCTTGATGGCCACCTGAAAGCCCAGAGAGCCCCTGTTAAGTCCCCTAGCCAGGGCCAAAACAAACCCGTGCGCCCCCCGCCCGGCGCGCCCTCCCCACGGCGGGGCGCCCACTCACCGGCAAGTTGTCGGCGACACGAACGCCTGAGTAGACGGAGCCGAAGCCGCCGCTGCCCAATAGCGGGCCCACCTGATACTGCGACTCCAGCGGCTCCTTCTCCTTCCCTAGGCGAGGGAGAGGCACGGGGGGCTCAGTGCCGGCCCCCGAGCCCCGAGCGTCCCACCTTGGGGGTCCAGCCGCCCCCACCACCATCATCCCCGGACCAGGGGGGCACTCACCAGGCGCCAGTTTGGTGGCGTGCAGGTCGTTGCAGGGCGCGGCGCGCAGGTGGGCAAGCGAGTTGATTTTGGACAAGAGCATCCCAACCTCCAGGGCGTCGGCGCAGGATCCTTGCCGGGAGGAGCTGGAGCTGGGGCTGGGGCTGGAGCCGGGGCTGGGGCTGGGGTTGCGCCGGTGGCTGCGCCTAGGGCTGGGGCTGCGGCTGCGGGTGGCGTTGCGGCTGCGACTGCGGCTGAAGCTGAAGGCCGAGGACGAGTCGGAGGACGACTGGGGGCGCTGCCTGGGCTGGCGGCGGGCGGGCGCGCCGGCGGGGTCAGGCTGTGCCAAGGGCGTTGGGGTGGGCGGCTCGTGGGGTTCGTGCGGCAGCGCGCTCTGCGACGCGGGACAGGGGGCTCTTGGCGGCTGCTGCTGCTGGAGCTCCTGCTGCCGGTCCCCCCACCGCCGCCGCTGCCGCCGAGTCCTCTTGGGCCTCCTCTGCCACCGCGGCCGCTGCAGCAGACGCCCGGCTCGCCCCGCCGCCAGGAGTAAAGGGGCGGAGCGCGCGGGC
>NW_004444001.1:1839348-1874633 GCF_000243295.1 Trichechus manatus latirostris | reverse complement strand
CCAGAGACCGGCTGATCTGCATAACACGGCGCACCCCGCCCCGCTCTCGCGGTCAGAATGGTCTCTACGCCGCCACGACGTGGCGGGAAGGAAAAGGCGCCAAACTGGAGGGGGAGGGGCGCGGGGCGTGAAGGGAGGCGGGAGCTGGGTGCCGGGCCGCGGGGGAGGAAGGATGGGGAGGGGCGTATCGATTCAAACCCAAACAATAACAAAGCCATCAAAGGCCGTCCGAGGCCGCCTCTGCCGCTTTCTGTTTCTCGGAGGTTTTTGGGTCAAGGGCTGGAGCTCCAGCATAACAAGTTGCCCCGAGACGAGGGGAGTTGGTGTGTCAGGCGGGGACGCCGGCGCGCCGGGTTGTGAGGGGACTGTGTGTGGGGATGCCGACGAGGGTGGTCTTTCTGTGTGACTCAAACCTGAGACCTCCAAGTCTGGTTGGGCGGGATGACGGCGCTCTGTGGCTTGGGTTGGGTCCTCGGGGGAGGGGGGTTGTGTGTGTTGGGGGGCGCGTAGGGGGCGAAGGATCTGCAAGATTGTGAGTCACGGCGGTTTCGTGGAGGGAGTGGGGGTGTCTCAGGCCTGGAATAAAACTGGGGGAGAACTCCGCTTCTTCGGGAAAGCGTTACAGATCTCGATTGTTACAGCCGGTTAAAAAGATCAGCCCCCAAATTCTCGAACAGATTTCTATTTAAAAAATGCAGAAAGGTGCCAGTGGATCTTGATTCCTAAGAAGTGATGTGTGTGAAAGTGCCCCGTAAATAGGAAATCACGAAACAAATGTTAGTATTATGATGCCAGATGCTGTCACAGCCCAGTCTGTGAGGGCGGGAGAGGAAAATTCCTGATCTAAACGAGGGTGGGAGGGTGTGCTTGATTAAATCAGCGTTTTCGCGTTGTAGTCACCTTTTCATCAGCCTGTTATTACCAGTCAGGCAATACCACCAATTATTGGCTGACCCAGTCTTGTTGTCTAAAAGGAAACCCCCTTTTCTCTCCCCATATGGAAAGAACACGGGAAAACTGGCCAATTCGACTTTCATCCTTTGTCCTTTTTAACTTCATGTAGAGTTGATAACGACCTGTGAAATGAGTTAATTAAAATTGTATGTAATCCATAAATTGAATTGTCTTGGCCTAAGTCGTTGAAAGCTAACTACATTCCGTTTTAATTTTTTTTCAAGCTTCTGCCATTTAAAGGAAAAATGAGTGAAGATCTGTATAGCTGTAGTCATTAATGAATTTAAATGTTTCATTAAAAGTTTTCTGCAGTGCTTGTTTATAAAAATGCCCAGATGTTTAACAACTTTTACGAATTTATCTCCTAAAATATTACATATTTTCCTTTTGTTCTCATACTGTGGCCCAACTCATTCATTTTTGATGACTAGAAGAAAACCCAAGGGAACAAGAATTATTTCCTTTTTACAGACAGGAAAATGAAACATAAGTAGGATGACACGGGGTCATAAAACAACTAAGGGAGGAGCAGAAATGACCCAAATTAAACTCCTGATTATTCAAAGTTTTCCTTTTATCAAGATCTAAAATTGTGTTTTTCGCTGAGCAGATAATCAGTAATGAATGCATGCCATCCCCACCCCCAACCCTTCTACCTTCCCTTTCCTTTCTCAAACCCTCAGATCAGATCTAGCCAAACTGGACCATTCCCAGTTGTTCTCACTCACCTAGCATTTTCTAGACTTCCCACCTTTGCTGAGGCAGTCAGTCTGTTCTGGAAGTGTCCTCCCCTCTTCTCCACTTTTATTCAAAGCCTTTCCACCCTTCAGGACACAGTTGTACTTCCATTTTAGATGGATGAACAAACTCCAAGCATTCATTCACTGTCCAGCCCACTCATCTGGCAATCATGCTTTCTCCTGATCTCTTTTTTGTTAATTAACTTTTCAATTATTTATGCGTTGTCTCCCTGGTCTACCTTGTAAGGTCCTTGAATGAATACTTCTTTATCCAACATTTGTTGACCAAGGGAATACTGTAAATCTTTTCATTCATAATGGGTCCCAACAAAATAGTCATGATCAAAGTCAACTTATACCAAATTTAAGTGAATTAAATGGGCGTAGGCAAAATAAAGTTGAGGTTAGGGGCAAGGCTTTAAATTGAGCCTGGTTTCAAATCTGGGCTCTGCAGCCTTCTGGTTAAGGGACACTGGTCAAATTACTTAACCTTTCTAAGCGTTAAAGCCCTAAATGGTGATAATAATAGCACCTACCCTATAGGGCTGTTTTAAGGAGCAGATAAAATTCTGCATGTAAAGTGCATAGCCAGGCACAGAATAAACTTCTAATAAATATTAGCTATGATGATGACAATATGCTGATTATGATTACACAATGGTGATGGAAAGGAAGAATTTTGGGATGGTCTTGCACCTTGCAGGGTTCCAAAGGTGAAATGCTGGATAAGTATTTTGATTTTAACCATCTTGGGAGAGAATGTGATTCAAAATAGTTGTAACACATTAAATCAACTTCAACCTTTTTCACTGTCTGTAGATCTTTGTAGGGCTAAATATTTAATCAGCGCTAAAGTGATTAACATTTAATATGTCTGCTATACATGGTGGGTGCTTCACAGCTGGAAGTTACACAACATGAACCATGTTGGGCAAAGAGCTTTTATTTACCTAAAACTGCTTATGAAGATAATTATTAAACAGTCAGCTATGTTTTGCATTAAAAGTGACGCTCCCAGGGTAGGGAGCTTGATGTTTTGATTCATCAAAATGTAGTTTTAATGATAAAAACAAGAGTTATCTGTGCTGTCTCAAAAAATCTAACAAAGAATCAGAAAAATCACCCTAGTATTAAATGGCAAGTGCTTTCGGAAAGATGAAGACCTTAATTACGCTAACTACTCTCAGGAAGGAGGAGAATTTGTTAATGTTAATTTGAACAATATCCAAATTAATCCTTAGGTGGTTTCCATATTCTACCTGATATGGATTTAATCAAGTCTTTGTTCGAGGATTGACATTGGCAATTTCTGTAATCACAAGTTTAGGAGAAGTAAATTTGAAAGAGATTCCTGCTACTTTCTTTTAAAGTACCTCTGAGTCTGGTCAGTGCATTTATATAACTAGGACTGTATAGCTTTTTCTCTATAAGCTATTTGCAATTAGTCAGGTGGAAATAATTTGAGTCTGCATTTACTTATTTCTCTCCTAGAAAAAGAGTTACTGCATTTTTTAAGTTTAAAGTTCAGTTTTGAAACATTCACCTTTGTTATTTTTATTCTCTCACTGTTTGGTGAAGCAAAAAAGAAGGAGAATGGATATGGGGAACCCAGGATGGAAAGGGGGAGCGTTCTGTCACATTGCGGGGATTGCAACCGATGTCACAAAACAAGGTGTATATAAACTTTTGATTGAGAAACTAACTTGAGCTGTAAATTTTCATCTAAAGCACAATAAAATTTTAAAAAGGGAAAAAATTGCAGAAAACCAACTGCAATCCACTTTTTCTTTGCCTTAAAATAGCTCCAATTTCCTCAACTATTGTAAAATTATTTACAAAATTAAAATTTCACATATATTTTATATGTGTGGAATACGTGTGAAAATCCACTGCAAACTGTAAGACATGAAATAGTCTAAATGACTAAAGCCCCCTTTTTAAGTTGGAATAATTGTGGTAGTAATGGACAGCTAGGAAATCTAGAGTGTCCCAACTTCAGAATGGCCAGGGAATCTATGTAGTCAAGTTAGAAATGGCATTTGTCCTTGATGTGATATTTGTTTCAAGTTTATAAATCTTTTTTAGCCAGTTTTCAGTTTTCTCAGCAAGGTTGGAGAAGGCAAGGGTTTTTATTTTCTAGTAAGGTATATTTAAAGTCATTCCCAATTCATTTGTTTTTTTAAGGAAATATAAGTAACCTAGACTTATTTTTGGAACTTTACACATTTAGTACTGACAATTTCAGTAAAAATGATTAATATTTGTTGAAGGCATTGTACACAAAGATTTTATAGTTCCTGAGTATTGCAAGATAGGCAAAAACAAAAGGGAGTAGCTTAGAACATATAAAGGCTACAGGAAGCCTGGAGACTGTTATAAAATACCTTATTAGAAGTCTAGGAAAATGTATGCCTCAGATCAAAAGACCAGGCACATGAACAAAAACCCTGTGTAAGTGACAAAGAAAAGGGTCCATCGTGTGTGTGTGTGTGTGTGTGTGTGTGTGTGTGTGCGTGCATGTGTGTGCGTGCGCGCGCACCCGTGTGACAGAGAGAGAGAGCATGGTGGGGAATTGGAGTTGATGAGGGAATTGTCTGCCATCTTTTCAAAGGTGGAATTAAATGCTCATGTGAGTCTTGGAAAAGCCACAAAGACCATCTAAATAAAAAATTTTAAAAAATTACCCCAAAAAGATTTTGTGGAACATCTGGCTAGGCACTTCAAAAATAACAATGAAAACATTTGTTTATTCTTTATCTCATTTGTTATTTAATAATATACAGCCTGTACTTGTCATTTTTCTGTATTTGTTTTGTCTCTACTACTAGATTATAAACATATTGAGGGCAGAAACCATCATCCTTTCATTGAACACAAAGGCTAAGTACTGAAAATGGCTGGGTGGGTTGGAAGGGGCAAAATAGACCCTGTAATAGCAGCCAACATTGACTGAGCATCAATGATGTGCTAGGCGTTCTTCTAAGCACTTTATGTGAATCCTCACATAAACCCTATGACACCAGCAGTTTTACTATCTTTACTGGTTTACAGATAAAGAAACAGGAACAGAGAGAAGTAACTTGCCCAAGGCAACATAGTAAGTGGTAGAGGAGTCTCCTACTGACGGTGCCATTCTGCTTTTTCAAGGAACACAAGATGAGTTTAAGAAATTTAACAAGGTATTTTATGATTAAGGGCTAACTGAGGGTATCATCCACAAGGGCAGGGCTCAGAAGAGGCTGAAGAGGTCAGGGAAGGCTCCACGGAGGATGTAGAAGTTAGTGGATCTTAAAGGATGAGCAAGATTTAAATAGGTGAATAAAGATGGGAATTGAAGGAAAAATGCTTTGTGCTATGTTCTTTGTATCTCCCACTACATGTGAAGTGAATGAACAAAAGTTTTTGAAAAGAAAAGCAGAAAACCAGATAATCAGTAGCATCTCCTGATGTCATCATGCAAAAGGTGAGAGATGAAAAAGATAGGGTTTATTTCAGTCTTTCTTGAAGAAGAAACTAGGAAGATGCTCTATTTGAATCATCTTTTGAAGCTGATAGTTTGGAAATATTCGCTTACCCATGGTTAACACACAGGGTGTTCCAAGTCCAAATGACAGTGTAGACATACATTAATTAACAAGACTGGATGAAATTCACTCAGTAATTTGGAGAAACTTAAACGTTTTCAACATATACTTCCCCTTTTTCGACTCTGTTTTAGTTCTCTTTTTAGGTTGTTGTTGTTGTTATTAGATGCCGTGGAGTCAATTCTGACTCATAACGATCCCATGTGACACAGTAGGTTTTGTAGGCCCCATAGGGTTTCGTAGGCTGTAATCTTTACGGAAGCAGATCACCAGGTCTTTCTCCCACAGAGCCGCTGGGTGGGTTCAAACCACCAACCTTTCAGTTAGCAATCGAGAGCACAACCATTTGTACCTCCAGGGCTCCTTCTTTTTAGATTCTGTGCTGCTAAAATAAACATGGACAGCTCGCCACCGTCAGAACTAGAATAGCCAGCCATACTATAAGGTCACTATGAGTCGGAGTTGACTTGACCATAACAGTTTATAGGTATGGAAACTTTTTTATAGCCTTCAGTGTTTAACTTTGTCAAGGATTCTTTGAATGTACAGTCTTGCTAACTGGTGTGCTCTTGTACACAGGCTTATTTACCTCATTAGCAAGCTCTGGAGAACTAATAAGCCATGATGTCCCCTTTATAGAAAATAGTGTTCTTTTTCCCCGGATAGGTTAAGCTTGCTTCTGTGTTCAGTGATGCTACTTTATTAGAGACAACGCACTCAGTAGACGCGAAAGTCAAACTTCTCATTGGCAGTCATCAGTTATCTCTCAAGTCATTCTTATGAATGGGAGTTATGCTGGCAAATAGCCAATGCTCTGGTGCAAGGCCATAAAGACAACACAGATTACATACTTTAGCCCAAATTACACGCATATCCCCAAATTCAGTCTGTGCTTTGAGACCAACTCAAGGCCATTGGAACTTCTTGTAGCTTTCCCTGACTTCTCCAGCCAACAGTTTTTAAACTCACATTGATTTATTATTTGTACTAGTAATATGACACAATCAGAGTCTTTGTTATCTAAGTGTTTACCGTCCTCCTTGCATCAACTCTAACAGCAGCAAACATTAATTGAGGGCCCCCACCACTAAAAGACCCTAGTTTCCTAATTCCTAATGCTTCTCTATGAGACCATAAGTTTTCCAAGCACAGACTGTACTGTAAAATTTTTAAGACCAAGTAGCTCTCTTTGGAAGGTGCTAAACAGATACTTTTAAAACTGAATCGAATTAAGCCCAAAAGAGAACACCTATGAGATTCTGTGAATTTCCCCCGCGTGAATTTGCCCCTGCTATTTTTATTACATATTACAATGAAAAGACAGATGACTGTTTACTGTTTTAAAAATACAGACTTCAGAGAAAATTTTTGCCTTTTTCAGAAAAGCACTTTTATAAATTAAGATTGCCAGATTCCCAAGTCACAGGCTTGGAGAGACAGGCGCAGTTGAATTTATAAAGAGATAATATCTAATATTAATTGAGCATTTACTACATGCTAAATTCTATTCTAATTAATCACTTTATTTGACATATATATGACACATACATATTTCTATATGTGTTATATATATTTATATGGCGCATATATTTATATTTTTTCCTTAGTCCTCTCAATTATTCTTATAGCCAGGATGATAAATACCTTGCCTAAGGACCACAGGTGAGAAAGGCACAAGCCCTAATTCATGGGGAATATGCTGGTTTAAAAAGATGGCCAATGTATGGGGTAGCTCTTTGTGTGTTAGAGGTCACACTCAAAACACAGAAGGGTCATGAGTCAGATTAAATAAAATCAGGAAGCAAGGTAATGAATGGAAAGACAATAGAGTCAGTGGATAATTTCCTTCAACATTGTGCCCAAGAGAAATGAATGGGGATTGGAACAATGTTAAAAGTTAGCGGTGTGGGTGAATGGTGGCAAAGAGGAATGGCTGCTCAAAATGAGAGCTTCTGCTGACTAAGCGTGTAGGGTGTAGGGTAAGGGTTAGCCTTAGGCTGTGGGGAAGCTGAATCTTTATAGCAGCGAAAGAACAATCTCTGTGTCTTGCAGTCAATTAATCAATAAACATTCAGTCAATTAATCAATAAACATTTGCTGAATAGCTACTGTGTTCAAGGTACTGTGCTAAGTACCACAGAGATACATAGAAGCAGAAGACATGATACTAGTTCCTGCTTAAGGATCTTTTCAACCTGATAAGAGAAAATATAGAGAATTATAAAGATTTAGAGCTGGAAGGAAACTTGAAGATCATCTCATCTAATCTATTATATAAATGACCAAAACCGAGTCTCAGAGATGGGAAGTGAGTTGCCAAAGTTCCCACAGCATTTTCAGAGCAAGGACAGAACCCAGACTTTACTGTTACCCCTGGGCTCTTTCTATTCTGTAATGTAGACGTAATTAATAATAAAAGGTAGGATTTTCCAAGTGGAAAGTTAATGGTATAGGCAATGCTTGCTTCTTACTGTAATATGTTTACGTGGTGAGGGTTTAAATACTAAAACTTTTCCTGGGGAATTTTCAGGTGCAAAGGGACTTTCCCAGTTATCTCCTCAGCAGCTTTAGCATGAAAACAGAAAATTGCCCCTTCTCTGTGCTCTCAGCCCACCTGTGCCACCTCAGTCACACACCTCACACGTGATCTCTATATGTCTAGCTCAGCAGTTCTGAAAGTGTGTGGTTTCCGAAACAGCAGCACCTGGAAACTTATTAGAAATGCAAATTCTCAGGCCCACTCCACATCTACTGAATCAGAAACTCTGGGGATGGGGCCCAGTCATCTGTGTTAACAAACCCTCTGATGTGCTCTGAGTTTGAGAACCCTTGGTCTATTTGAGTGACTCTCCAGAGAGACTGTGAACCCCTTCAAGGCAGGGACCATGTCCTCCACACTTTTGCTTCCCTAGCTCAGTACCAAGCCTTGAACATTGTGGGTGTTCAATAAATACTTCCGAAACTGAACTGTAGGAATGAACGTGGCAAGGCATATGACCAAAGTATCCTATTACTCAACTTTCTTCATGTAATATTTAGCACTTGGAGATTCACTTTATAAAAATTTTTACAAGAATACTGACTCTGAAATCCAGGAACTCCCATCTAAGCCTTATGACAAGACAATCTTATTTTTAGATGACTCTTTAATAGTCTTTAGATGTTAACCGTTAAAGAGTTTGTTTAGGAAATCCCTCTTTCATGCTAAACATGAGCACAGGTTTTGGAGTCAGACAGAGCTGGATTTGAATTCTGACTCAGCCACTCAGGAGTTGTGTAATCTTGACTTGTCTAAAGACTCAGTTTCCGCATCTGTAATTTGGGGCTAATAATAGCTCCCTCCTAGACATAGTTAAATAATTGGCAAGTATATCATAGGCATTCAGTATATGGTGCCTTGAGGATGATAACTAACCAAATTATTCATATTGGCCCTCTCTGGGAGATGGGATTGCAGAGAAACTATACTATAGTGCTTAAATCAGTTCAACAAACATATGGTGATAAAACTATAGAAAATGACAGATTAAACATTTTTCAGGAGAAATGAATTGAAGCATCAAGGGGAATAAAAGTGATAATAAGAGTGTCAGGGATGTAGTAGAAAGGATATTACAATTGATTAACAATTAGATCATATGAAGGTCAGGATTGCTGATTTTAACTTTGTATTTTGTTGTTAGGTGCCGTCGAGTCAATTTCGACTCATAGTGAGTTCATGTGACAGAGTAGAGCTGCCCCATAGAGTTTTCTAGGTTCTAATCTTTAAGGGAGCAGATAGCCAGGTTTTTCTCTCACAGAGCCGCTGGGTGGATTTGAACCTCCAACCTTTCGGTTAGTAGCCAAGCGCTTAACCATTCTGCCACCAGGGCCCCTTTTTGTCTTAGTATATCCAGAGCTTGATACGACATCTGGCATTTACTAAAAGCTCAAGAACTTTTGGTTAAATGAAAGAATGAATGGCCTTCCACACAGATGATTATGCAAGTTATACAAAGATATTTCAACCCAAGTGTACTTACACAGAACTGATGGCTCCATAGCACTTTAGCACCGCGCGATTAAAACAGTAATTTTGACCTGGGAATTCCACTGTGGGGAAATAACCTAAGAAAATATCCCCAAAGAAAAAAAGTGCTATTAAAAAGGTATCTTCATTGTGGTGATATTCAAAATAGAGAAATGCTGGAATAGTCTTCAAAGACCCTACAACCCACATTCTACACCTCCCCACTCTTGCCTTTTGACCAGGCCCTTCCAGTTGTCCCCAAACTCTTCTGACCATCCATCCTCACAGCACCTCACCTGAGTGGCCCAGTTCCCCATTCTTCTGACCCTTTAGGATTGAGTTCCCTCATGAAAACTTATTTGTCCTCTGTCTGCTTATCTCTGGGACTCTCTACTCAGCCAACTAATATGATAAATTAATTTAAACTGAGGTGCTAATGAGTGATAATGGCCGAATGTGAGTCCACTCCTGGATAACAATTGCATTTTAGCAGCACCTTACTCTGAAGAGTATTTCACATTTCAGGCATGTGTCAGGGCCATTGGTGGAAGATATTTTAAGCAGGGGGATTTCCTTAAACCCCTCAAATTACACCACGTAGACAGCTGCCTATCCCACATGATCTGGCCAACTCCTTGGCATCCAGTTATCAGCACTCAGGCCACGCTAGAGGAAACTGGTATGTTCCTCTTCTTAACAGAGCCTGGAAGCAACAACTGGACTATTTATGTCACTTAACGGAGAAGGGCATTTACTCTGGAACCCACCCAATAAGCACACATTCCGGTTAGAGGAGACCTTTCTCTATCTAGAATTGTATAGAACAGGAAAAATATAATTCAAATCAGAAACCATCAGTTCCCTACGATTCCCTTCAAAATAGACTCTGAAACTGATATGAACTTTTTCAGGTACTTATGAACCTTCTCCGGTGATGGCTAGTCCCTTGATTAACCAAAATGAATGAGCTGGGACATGCAAACATTGAGAAAACCCATTGCCATCGAGTCAATTCCAACTCATAACAAACCCTATAGGACAGAGTAGAACTGCCCCATAGGATTTCCAAGGAGTGGTTGGTGGATTCAAAATGCAGACCTTTTGGTTAGCAGCCTGAGCTCTTAACTACTGTGCCACCAGGGCTCCACACGTTGAGAAGGGACTGGTAATACACAGTTAAGCTTCAGAGGAGAAAGGCTCCTAGACACTAATATGAATTTACATTAGCACAAACATGATGGAACATTGAATCTGCTAATAAAAATAAAAAAAAAATACCTGCCTTTTATCAGGTGTTAACTATTTATCAGGCACTGTGCAAAGCATTTTACATACATTAAAAGATCTAATCCTTTTATACTGAGGAAAATAGGGGTTGTTATCCCCATTCCTCAGATAAAAAAACTGAGGCAAAGATAAGTTAAGTGAATAGCCCACAGTGAAATGGCAAATCTGGGATTGGAAGCCAAGTCTTTGAACTCCCGGTGTCATAGTTATAACAGGTGCTTAAAAGCCTTTCATATTTCAGAATCAAGATTCTTAAAGCTGAGGATCCTAGAACGTCTCTTTTGATTGTCCAGACCCTGGTTATCTCTGCTGAAAAGGAGTTGATACATCACAAGGCAGCTTGTCCCATACAGCTATATTGTTAGGGAAGCTTTTTAATGTTAAATTAAAATCTGTTTCCCTGTAACTTCTGTTCATTTGGTCTTAATTGTGCCTTCTGGAGAACTCAGAACAAGACCACTTCTCTTCATGAAGCCCTTTTAGTGTGGTGACAGAGGTCATGCCCCCTCCCCATCTTTGCGGTGGTCTCAGCCCAGGAGGTCTCAGTACTGCTCAATTGTCAGACTCCTCGATAACATAGAAAACCTCCAAAGTACCACCTACATCTTTCAGAGTACTTGAATCTAAATTTGGGAATAGGTTTGATCCCATTAAGGTACCTGTGAAAAAAAATTACCTTAGTAAGCCTTATGACTTCCCCATAAAAAAAATTGCATTAATCTAATATAGCAAATAATGGCCAATTTTTATTGAGTCCTTACTGTGTGCCAAATACAGTGCTGTCTTATAACACCCCTCTCTCCTACCACTCCATGAAGTGGGTACTGCTATTATCCCAGTTTTACAGATGAGGAAACTGAGGCCTAACTATTCTGAGGTCTTTTGCTCATAATTGCATGTCTTTGGCGTCCTTTGAGTGTGAGGAGAGGGTAAGGGCAAGATAGAACCTGCTGTCCCCAGAAGGAATTTTCCTCTCTCTCTTTGCCTATATATAACGCCTCTTCATTTTAGCTCATTTCTTCACAAAATTTAATGAGCGCCTCTCACACAGTCAGACTCTATTCTACAGAGTGATTAGCGTTAGGACGAAGTATTCACAGAGAGTTATGGCACCCTCTGAATCTGACCTCCAGAGCCAGGGCAGGCTTCAGAGAGGAGGAGCACCTGATTTGGGTCTTGAAACATAGATAGGAATAGAAGAATCAACCAGTGACAGAACAGGATGGGGAAACTCAACTTGCAGGAAGACAGAACAGCCTGAATTTGCACGAACAGAAAATGTTCATCATATCGCAGTTACTATGTAAGTGGGGTCCAAAAACTCTAAGTATAAAAACAGAGGAAAATGCTTGCATTATTGTAAAGTTAAAAAAAAGATTTTTTTTTCAGTTGGAACTGCGTTGTCACAAAAAGCACACAAAGTAAAGATAGTGAAACTCATTACGTACACAGCTGACCACTTCACTGAACTGAGAAAATCCAAATGATCTAGAAGCAGTCACTTCCCAGGTCTCCTCTCCCTCACCTGCTCCTTCCAAAGAGATCCTTAGTCTGCCCCCATTTGAGAAAGAATGTGGGTGCTAGGCAGAGGAGGAACTGTCAATTGCAGTTACATCTGAAATTCACATTATCACAAGGTTTTTCCCTTGTTGCTCAGTGTGGCCCTGGAGGTGAAAAGGAAGTGAAGAGAAATCCAACTAACTTAACAAATAACCATAGGCGATCATAAAGAGCCCTGTGCACAATTCTGAGGGTGTGAATTTTATCTGAAGGATGATAGGAAGCCATGGAAGAGTTTTGAATAGGTCCAACACAAGTGCCAGCCCCCTGTAAAAGCATCCTCTGGCCACCACACTTGGTGGGGGAATTAATTCTTTCAAATGGTATGGTTTGTAGTTATTTGGCACCCTGTCTTATAATTTTTAGTATGGTATTCATATCTACAAATACACTGCAAATATATTTGTTATTTGAGGGAAAGCAGCAGAGGGAAAGGAGTCATTTTGGTTCCTCTTATTTCACAATTCAGTCAGGGTTGAGTTTGCAATGTGAATGAACTGATGAACTTGTGTAGAGGCAAAATAAGATTTTTAAAATATTTATTTATTTATTTATTTTATCGTGCTCTAAGCGAAAGTTTACAGTTCAAGTCAGTTTCTCATACAAAAATTTATTCACACATTGCTATGTGACCCCAGCTGCTCTCCCTATAATGTGACAGCATGCTCCTCCTTTCCCGTGTCCATTCAACCAGCTCCTGTCCCTTTTTGCCTTCTCATCTCACCTCCGGACAGGAGCGGCGCATTTAGTCTCATGTATCTGTTTGAGCTAAGAAGCACTCACTTCACAGGTATCATTTTATGTCCCATAGTCCAGTCTAATCTTCGTCTGAAGAACTGGCTTCAGGAATGGTTTCAGTTCTGGGCTAACGGAGAAGCCCGGGGCCGGGTCTTCCGAGCTCCCTCCAGTCTCAATCAGACCATTAAGTATGGTCTTTTTACTTGAATTTGAATTCTGCACCCCGCTTTTCTCCTGCTCCATCAGGGACTCTCTGTTGTGTTCCCTGGCAGGCCAGTCATTGGTGGTAGCTGGACACCATCTAGTTCTAGTTTCAGGTTGATGGAGTCTCTAGTTTATGTGGCCCTTTCTGTCTCTTGGCTAATATTTTTCTTGTGTCTTTGGTGTACTTCATTCTCCTTTGCTCCAGGTGGGTTGGGACCAGTTGATGTATCTTATATGGCTGCTTGCTAGCTTTTAAGACCCCAGACGCCACTCACCAAAGTGGGATGCAGAACATTTTCTTAATACTCTTTGTTATGCCAATTGACCTAGATGTCCCCTGAAAGCATGGTCCCCAGACCCTCGCCCCTGCTACTCTGTCCTTCAAAGTGTTTGATTGTATTCAGGAAACTTCTTAGCTTTTGGTTTAGTCCAATTGAGCTGACTTCCTCTGTATTGTGTGTTGTCCTTCCCTTCACCTAAGATAATTCTTATCTACTATCTAGTTAGTGTCCCCACCCTCATAACCATCAAAGAATATTTTCTTCTGTGTTTAAACCTTTTCTCGAGTTCTTATAATAGTGTTCTCACACAATATTTGTCCTTTTGCGATTGACAAATTTCACTCAGCATAATGCCTTCCAGATTCATCCATGTGTTATGAAATGTTTTGCAGACTCATTGTTGTTCTTTATTGTTGCGTAGTATTCCACTGAGTGGATATACCATTTGTTTATCCATTCGTCCATTGATGGGCACCTAGGCTGTTTCCATCTTTTTCCTATTGTGAACAGTGCTGCAATGAACGTGGGTCTGCATGTATCTATTCGTGTGACGGCTCTTATTTCTCTAGGATATATTCCAAGGAGTGGGATTGCTGGATCGTATAGTATTTCTATTTCTAGCTTTTTAAGGAAGTGCCAAATTGATTTCCAAAGTAGATGTACCATTTTACATTCCCACCAGCAGTATATAAGTGTTCTAGTCTCTCCACAACCTCTCCAACATTTATTATTTTGTGTTTTTTGGATTAATGCTAGCCTTATTAAGGTGAGACGGTATCTCATTGTAATTTTGATTTGCATTTCCCTAATGGCTAATGATCATGAGCATTTCCTCATGTATCTGGTAGCTGCCTGAATGTCTTCTTTGGTGAAGTGTCTCTTCGTATCCTTTGCCCATGTTTTAATTGGGTTATTTGGAAAAATAAGGTTTTTAATGTGAGTTTATAAATGTGAATGTGAGGTGTACAACCATATTTATACAAATGAAACCTTTACCTTTTTATTTGCTTAATTCTATTGAATTCAAAAGTGTTTAGGACTGTGGGGCATGCAAAGCAAGTGTGTGTGCTATGAGTATGTAAGTATAAAGTTAATCATGGATGGAATTTGTTTCTCAAGGTAGTATATTTTGTAAAGTAAGTGAAAATAATAAGACTCATTAGTAGGGCTACCTCCACCTTCAAAATTCCAGTCAAAACCCTTAATGTCCAAATCTCCATACCTCCTCTTGAGGAAAGATGCCTAAATTCTGCAGAAACCACATACCAGATTACAGCAAGACCCTACCACCCTCTGGGCCAGTGGTTTTCAATGTGTGATCCCTGAACCAGCAATGTTATCATCATCTGGGAATTTGTTCAAAATGCAAATTACAGGCCCACACCAGCAAGCCAATAGAATAAAAAATTCTATGGGCGGGGCCCAGTAATCCCTATTTTAAAAAGTGTTGATTTAACAGATGATTCTGATGCAGGATGCTCAAATTTGAGAACCACTGCTGTCAGTTACTCTGACCACCCTTTGCAAGGGAAAGTTGGAGATGGGGAATGTGGGAACCTATTCTCAACTCTTCAGGGATCCTTATTGGCTGCTGGTTTGCTTTGCCATTACCCTAAAATGGTTGGAACATAAAGCCCATTAGACAGAACACAAACCAGACTTGTTCCATGGAACTGTGAAGTCAGTTTTCCTCGGCCTTGCCTTTGGTCATTTTAAAAAAATGATTGCTTCATGAGCCACACTGGTCTCTGAACTTTTCCCTTTTCTAGTAAACGTACAAATTCCAGCTGGAGTTCTTGACCAACATCTTTCCACAGAAGTTGCTGTCTTCAATGCTTTGCTGAGTTCCAGAGATAAGATAAATAATTTACCAAATGTAGGTTTCTGATTACTCACTCTATTAGCATTTAGAGCAAGAGCTCCCGGCCCCTGGGGAGTTTGATTCGTTCAGATGCAGCCCATCTGCTTTTGTTTTTTTGTGGGAAGTCTTGGGGTGTGGGGTTGCCTGGAAAAGCCAGGGAGCTCCCAGCATCCCACACATATTTTAGGAATGAACTGCCCAAATCTTATGGGTTTTACTGGAAATTCTGGGGAATGCTATTTTATTATTTAAAAAATACACAGCTGCTAAGATTCTTTTTTCCTCTCTCCTCTTTTTTTTTTTTAAGTGGAGTAAAAACAAAACTCCACAATTCATTTTTAAAGATTATACAAAATAAGATAACTGAAAGGGTATTTTCAATATTGTGCAATTTAGTTACCCTAAATTCAAGTTGCACAGTACAAGAGTAATTTTAGGGAATTTTTTAGAAGGGATTAAGTATATAGTTTCTCTTAAATCAAGTGACACTCAGAAAACAGAAGCAACCTATTCATAAAAGCATCATTCTTCCCTCCCATAATTTCAGTAGTAACAGTATAAGTAGTGATAGATGCAACAGAAGGTTTGCATCTGTAGTTATTCCACAGGCTCTTTCCTTTATGGCAAATACATGGCATTATTATTTTATATAGGCCTTAAGAGTAAACTGGGATGACAGAGGAAATCACAGAAAAACAGCATATTCTGTGGATGGTCCAGTGCAAATACAGAGAGGAAAATGTTGTATAAAACCCAAGAAGTGGTGTGTTGGGTATAAAATACCGTACTCTTAATTCCTTCAGGATAACCTGATCAACAACTTACTTTATCCCTTTAAAGAGAAATATTGAAGTATGTGTCTAGATGGTATAACAAACTGGTGAGTGGGTCTTATTTTTGTGATCCCTAAGGAATAGGAATTGCATTTAGTGTCCCATGTAAGATTTATGTATTTTCTTGAACTTTCTTAATGCAAAGTCAGGACTGCACATCCTGCTTCCTATGGTGTATGCACTGACCCCCCTGTGAATAAGTAAAATAATGATATGATGACATCTTACTACAAACGCAACTATTGTTTTTCTGTCGGTGATTTAGTAGAAAGTTGATTGTTTTCTAATATCAAGTTGCATTGAAAATCTCTTGCGTGGAAGTGAAAGTTTCGAGTTGGTTTGGGAATGCATCTAGCTGAGTAGTCAGCTCAGATACAAAACAATATATCTGAACAGGGGACACCACCAAAAGACTGAGAGAGTAAGATAAGGACACAAAAGGAATTCCTTGTGCTTCACAGCTCTCTGTTTGAGGCAATTAAATAGTGAAAGGTGTAAAAAATGCTACTTGCTATCTATTTTGTGTTTCTCTGGGAGATTAACCTACTTTCCTGGCTCATTTTCTTTCTCCTTCCTACATCAGTTGATACAGAAGCTGTGGTAGCTGGCAGCCTCAGATGACTCCATCAGCATCTGTTATTGTAGTTCCAGTCCTCTCAGGGATTCACTGAGTAATTTTACCTCTATTTCTTTTACCTTCTCCACATGTTGTTAAATGCTGTTGAGTCAGTTCCGACTTATAGCGACCCAATGTACAACAGAAAACACTGCCCAGTTCTGTGCCATTCTCACAATTGTTGCTATGTTTGAACCCATTATTGCAGCCACTATAATCAATCCATCTCATTAAGGATGTTTCTCTTTTTTGATCACCCTCTATTTTACCAAGCATGATGTCCTTCTCCAGGGTCTGGTCCCTCCTGATAACAAGTCCAAAGTACGTGAGACAAAGTTTCGCCATCCTTGCTTCTAAGGAGCATTCCGGCTGTACTTCTTCCAAGACAGATTTGTTTGTTCTTCTGGCAGTCCATTGTATATTCAGTATTCTTCACCAATACCATAATTCAAATGCATCAATTCTTCTTCAGTGTTCCTTATTCACTGTCCAGCTTTCACTTGCTTATGAGCAGGTAAAAAGTCTGCTTTCCCTTTGTCAGAAGAATCTGCTAAACCAAGGATGGTGAGTTATATACCGTGTGTGCTCTTTCTTCTTTTTTATCCTGTCTTCTGACAGATCAAGAGGTTAGAGCAGTAAATCTGAGAAAAGCAACATATAGGTACACACACACACTCTCACTCACCCAGGAGAACTCAGACCCAGCCACTTGCTCTCCACTTCTGCTTGCCGTTTGCTGCATTTTAGAAGGCTTCACATTACTCTTGCAACATTTTTTTGGTTGGTTGGATGGCTGAATGAAACACAACCTTCCCTGCAGACATCAAAGCTTGTCTCCAGCATAGCAAACTCTCCATCCAGCCGTTCGTCTCTCCGGCTACATTCCAATTTAACCGGGGCTGCCTTGCATGATAATCAGGCGTAATTACTTACCGCTTTATCCCTTGATTGTTGTGCTGAGTTTTGGAACTGCAGAGTTCTTTTCTCAGCTACAGTTCTGTCTTCCTTTACCCTCCCTCCTATTACTTTGCATTCCCATCCGAGTACTGAGATTTAGCCATTAAAATTAGCGAATAGGTGAAAAGGGCAAGACTGTGCCTTTGGGATTTCAGCACTCTGTCCACTTAGTAAACTTGAATCCCTTTCACAACTGTGGGAAGACTTTGCCATGTACAGGATATTCTGAATACCACATAAGCTTTATGAGATTTATTACTAGGTTAAAGAGTAAAACAAAGAAGATGAGATGATATCCTCATTCCCCAGAGGTATTTTCGTACCTACTCTCCTACCAGACACACACACACACACACACACACACACACACACACATCTTTTATAACATTTATAAAATGTCAAGATCAGAAGGAAGGGAGTGTCAACCAGGACTTCCGGAGACTTTTTTCCTACTTCTTTCACTTGGTAAGACGCATTTAAAAATATATATATTTAAATTTATTTTTGATAGCAATATACACGACCAAACATACATCCATTCATAATTTCTACATGAACAGTTCAATATCATTGGTTACATACTTCACATTATGCCACCATTCTCACTATCTCTACCCATATTGTTTCATCACCTCTAATTTAGGCTCTCTGCCCCCGGTGAAAGGCATTTTGATGCCTTAGTTTCTCTAACTGTAAAACAAATCATAGGCAAAGAATTGAAAAATGACTGAGATATCAGCTAATCCCATCTACCTCCAGTTTAAGCCATCTGGGCAGATGGTAATTAATGCTTAAAATTCGTTCTGATTTATTATTTTACTAGAACTTTACCGAGTGCCTGTATGTGACAGGCATACTATTAGGTTCTAGGGATTTGAAGGCAATATAACACAACCCAGCACAGTGGTTAAGAGCTCAGCTGCTAACCAAAAGGTCGGCAGTTCAAATCCACCAGCCCCTCCTTGGAAACCCTATGGAGCAGTCCTACTCTGTCCTATAGGGTTGCTATGAGTAGAAATCGACTCAATGGCAATGGGTTTTCTTTCTTTTTTTTTTTTTTACTTATCCTTAAGGAGAACAAGTTGAGCCTTAAAGGACTAGATGTAGTTAGGAGAAGGGAGCAGGGAAAATTGGGAGGGTTCTTAGACGCAAAAGAGGAGCCCTGGTGGTGCATTGGTAAGTGCTTGGCTGCTAACTGAAAGGTTGGTGGTTCAAACCTCCTAACTGCTCTATGGGAGAAAGATGTGGCAGTCTGCTCCCATAAAGATTTACAGCCTTGGAAACCCTATGGGGCAGTTCTACCCTGTCCTGCAGGATCGCGAGGAGTCAGAATCAACTTGACGGCAATGGGTTTTGGAAATGTGAAAGTTTTTCAAAAATAAAATCTGAGCGAAACAAAATTGGCCTTGGGTTGATAATTGCTGAAACTGAGTGTTGAAACATGAGGACTCATTATTATTGTTTTGTCTATTTTATATATATTTGAACTAAAGAAAAAGAAAGTAATCTGAGGACCATAATCTGCAGATCACCTGGGAGAAATCTTGCTGGAATGCAAATTCTCTGGCCCCACCTGGTCCTACTCAATAAATGTCTTGATGGGGCTTGGGAATCTACATTTTAAACAAACTCCCCAAGTGAATCCTGTGCCTTCTAAGTTCTGAACTCCTTGGCAGAGAAAACAGTATGTGCCAAGACTGAAGGCATAAGAAAGAAGGAAAGCTGTTCATCAGAGAAGAAAACTTTCCGAGGAAACCAGTTAATGAGATCAGATGATTTCAGAACTGGAAAGAGGACCTTAGAGATCCTGAGTCTAGGCCAGAGCATCTCAAATTGTACTGTGCACAGGAATCAGCTGGGGATCTTGTTAAAAGGCAGATTCTGATTTAGTAGGTTGGGGTGGGGACTGAAATTCTGCATTTCTAGCTAGTTCCCAGTAGATGCTGATGCTGCTGGTTTGGGGATCAAACTTTGAATAGCAAGGGTTAGGATAATCTTACTATTATATGGAGTCCCCGAGTGGTGTAAACAGTTAACTACACTCAGCTACTGACCTAAAGGTTGGAGGTTCAAGTTCACCCAGGGATGTCTTGGAAGAAAGGCCTGGCAATCTACTTCAGAAAATCAGCTATTGAAAACCCTATGGAGCACAGTTCTACTCTGACACACATAGGGTTGCCAAGAGTCGGATTCAACCTGAAGGCAACTGGTACTATTATACAGATATGGAAACTGAGGCCTAGAGACGTTAATACTTGCTCAGGTGTTACAGGCTTTGATGGCACCACTTTGTGCTACCATTGTCTACCAAGGCTGAGCCCACATAGGAGCCTGTTACCAGCTGGATATGAGAAGCACTTACAAGACCATTACAAATGGAGCTGAGCTGCAATACAGATTTCTCCTCAGCACCGTGGGGATGATCTAAGGAGTTACCATGTGGCTGTTCTGCCACAGTCTGTTATTTTTTATCATCATTACTACATCTTCCAGGTCTGGCTCTTGAATTTTTCTTGGAATTCCGTGAGATTTCTTAGGCAATAGTTAGAACTATTGAATGCATGACACAATATCCAGAGTTAATCATTTTTTTGGTCAAATGCTAGTGCATTGAGCAAGGTAGTTAACTATCCTGAGTTGCAAAGACAATCTAGATCAGTAATCTATTAAATATACTCCCTAATATCAGGACCGGGGAGCACTCCTCGATGCAAAAAATCCTGTTTCACGCAGTGGCTAGTAAACTCATGGACTGACTATGCCAGAGCTGGTACAGATTCAAACCAGCTTCCTCGCCCTTCTTGAATGATAGATAAGATAGTTAATAGTCCTTAATGAAAAAGGATGCTTGGGTGGTACTTCCTAACCTTTGAGACAGGTCAGAGAGGCTGTCCCTTTCCTAGTTCCCTGTCAGAGACAGAACTCAGGCCAGAGGGCCTAATGGGGCATGTTCCATAATCGCTAATTTCCAGGTAAGGAGCCCTGGTTTCAAAAAGGTTAAGTGCTTGGCTGCTAACCAAAAGGTTGGCAGTTCAACCCACCCAGCACCTTCCCTAGAGAAAGACCTGGCGAGATGCTGTCATAAAGATTACAGCCTATAAAACCCTATGGGGCAGTTCTACTCTGTCACATGGGGTCACTATGAGTCGAAAATTGGCTTGATGGAACCTAACAACAGTTTCCAGGTAGTGAAGACCCATAACAGTATACTTCAACTCATGATATTTCTTAACAAAAAGTTACCAGAACCTCCTACACCCACACCCACACCCACACCCACACCCACACCCACACCCACGCACACACGCACGCAAACACGCGCGCACGCGCGCGCGCACACACACACACACACACACGCATGCGCGCACGCGCACACACTGTCTCTCCTTATCTCCTCAAATAAAGCGTCTTTTACTCTGCTTTTGAAACAATTTCATTTGGAAAGAAATTCTCTGGGATAGAACAGTCTGTGATCTTTCCCAAAGACATGTGGGTGTCTCCTTGAAACACCACATGTTACATTTATATCTTTTCCCCCAGCCTGATCCAGTGACATATTTTCCCTGAGCCCTCTTATCTAGAAATGCTAAAGAAGGGAAAGATGAATGGTAGGCAGAATCTCCTAGCCACTGCAGTCCCATCAGAGTGAGATTTGAAAGCTTTCCTTAGGATCAGAGTCCAGGGAAAAGTTAATTTTTGGTTCTTGGCATGTGGACTTAGGCTTCTGTGCCGGCGTGGTGTAAGGACATGGAATGAGTAAACTCTTTGGGGGCTGGGAGTGGGGATGGGAGTAGGGCCTCCCTGGAGCCTCAAGCCATTTGTAATCTGCTTTGTGAATGGAGTTAAAGGGGGAGGGGGATGCACATACTTGGAATTCCTTTATCTGGGTGGGCTCCTTCTCTCCAGACTTTCAGGATGTGGGAAATGGAAGATGAAAGAAGCTGCATTTCCAGCCTATCAGGTTACAGAGTATAAAATGGAGAGGGAAAGTCGTGGGGGGTGGGGAGGGAAGCGGGAGGAGGCAGCCCCAAGAGGGGCCAGGGAAACCCAGTTTGGGAACTAGTCGGGGAGAGTGAGGAAGAAAGAGTGCTGGGCCTGCAGATCACGTTTCACATCACATCAGAGCTGTGGAATTTCCTCTCTTCTAGGGGGAGGCCGGTGAAGATGAAGTTGGTTTAAGGTTAGTTGTGATGAATAATAGTCCAAAGGCCACTGATTGAGGGTGTTACTAAGTGACTGGTGTTTACAAGCAAAGCTTTTCGTGGAGGGGAAGGGGGCTGGGATCTGGGGCCACCCCTAGTCTGAGTTATTAACAAAATTCTGTGACCCCAGCATGGAGACCATGTATGGATTTTATTTGTGTCTGACCCCTATGGTATGCAGAAACTTGAACAAGCTGGCTGAGAAGGGGAGTGAAAGGAATGGGAAGGTAATTAGAAAAGTCGGGAAACCTCCAATGTGGGTGCGTGATCCAGGGCCCTTTGGGCACAATCAGAGTTCTGCTTTGTGTCTCTGGCATCCCTGGGGCGGTCCTGGCAGGATCTGTTTCTGTTCTAGTTAACCCACGTGCTCCACACCGCTCAATTGTCTCCTGCTCAGCTCTGTGAGGACCTTACCTCCCCAGAGATGCGTTTATTTTTTAAAATTCTACTCAGGCACACGTCCCTCCTTGTTTTGTGTTATGAAAGAGAGAACATACACCCCTGAGAACCTCAGTTCAGTGTGAGACGGAAGTGTGAGACTTCTGTGAGTCAGGGTAAGCGGCTCCTAAGGCCAGGTACACCTTCCTTTTTAGGGAAGACTAAAAATAGAGAAAGACCATCTGGGTCAAGTTTGGACCCAAAATGAAATCTTGCACTAGCAGGGACAGGCATAAAGGATGGAGAGGTGGAGGAAACTGAACTAAGCAACTGGGGCTGGTGGCATGTTTAGAGAAAAGGAATATTTATTAAACCCTGATACCAACCATAATCAGGCAATGTGTTATTCTAATACTATGATGGGTAGAAGGTTATTAGATAGCATATAAATCACCACATACTACAGAGGACAAAAATATCGCCAGGTTTCAAAAATTAGAATTCAATAAAATACACTCATCACAAACCATACCAAGCTTCATTTAATCTTTTTTCTCTTGTTTCAGAAAGCTGTTTAGGATTTTGTAGTATATCAGGGTCATCATTTTCAAACATCTATTAATGCCATATTGTACTCGCGTGAGAGGTTCAGTTAATAAAGATTTCTGGTTGATAGATTACTGGAGCAAACAGGCTTTTGCACTACCTTCTTTGACTTGCTACTGAGCTGTAACAATACACTGAGTCCATATTTTATCATTTGACAAACCATAAATTCACAGTTTCTATCTGCTTACTCTCCTTTCCACCCTTCCCCCCCATACACATACAACAGTTTTGAGAAAAATAAATACAATAAAGCCTGCGAAAGCAGGAACTTGTGTAAGGTGGGAACCTGTTGGAGAAGGAAAACGCAAACATTTTCCACTAAAAATGAGCCACAGAAAAGTGGTGAGATTGCACCCTGTCAAAGGCGGAAAACTTGCAAGACCTGGAAAAAGAAAGCAGTCCCATTGGGTTCTGGCTCTTACAGGTTTCACTGTGTATCTCCTTTACATTATCTCCTCTCGGCTACCTTCCCAATGTGAGCAGTAACCCTGAACCTTGCCAGGCTCAACCGAGCTTCCCTAATCCATGCTGGTCCGTTTTGACACCCATAGTCATTTTCCATTAAATTTAGGGAAGATACTGTATTTGGACTGGTCTTTTTGGATTTCTTAGTGGTTTCCTAAGAGTAGGTAAGGGTAGTAACTCGAGTGGTATTTCCTGTGTGCCCAAGTAAAATAAGTCAATGGCTTGTTTTTCTATTCTTAGTTGAAATGAAAATTAATTTTTGTAAGTCCTAGAGTTAGCTTAGTCCATCATAGCCTGCTGTTGACCTTAGTGGTGGAGGATCTAAGGACTCGAATGTTAAAATTAGAACTGACTCTGAGTACTGGCCCTATTTACCAGCTGGGCACCTTATTTTTACTTAACTAACACTCATACAGCATTTACTATGTGCCAAGCACTGTTCTAAGCATTTTACAAATATTTGCTCGGCTAATCCTCACAGTAGTGTTATTATTATATAACACTATTATGAAGTAGTGTTATTATTAGCCTCATTTTAAAGATGAGGAATTTGAGACATGGACATGTTAAGTAATTTGCCAACTTCTGACCATGAGTTTAAGCTCACCTCCCTAGCACAGCCCCTGTTAGGTGGGAGATTTAGCTCTGTTTCCACATTTACCACAACGCGACCTTGGACAAGTCAAGGTCACTCATCTGTGCTGGGGCCACGTGAGAGGCATGGAAACCATAGGCAACAGGGGAGACACAGCATTTGCACATGCATGAGAAACCAAATAGCATTCGATGCACGGTGTTTCAGGAAGGCAGCCGAAAGGGAGATTTTGCAGGCTGTTCCTCCCACCCCATCCCCATGTACAGCAGCATAGCAAGTCTCCAATACCTTCTTATAATTCGATTCACAGTTTCAGTCCTGTACCGTTTCCGTTTCCTTGAACTGCATCTAGACATGATTCTGGTCCCCACCAGCTTCTGACCTCATTACTATTCTGTTTACAACTTGGCCTTACCCTTCAGACTGCCCTGATTTCCCAGATAGGAATTTGGCTGCCCTCATTGACTATGATTCAGATTTTCACCAGGCCTTCCTGGGTACACACCCCTCTGGTAGGCTGGCACCCTGGGACCTCTCCTGCTTCCCTCCCTGCAATCCCTGTTGTGGGTGAAGCAGGACTCCATGAATATCTCAAACCCCAGAGAGTTTGGGTGGGTAGGATTATTGAGGATCTTGAGTGAAATTTGGGGAGAAATTATTGAAGTTTAGAGTAAGTGGGGGATAATGTGATGAAGGGAGATTTTGAGGGAGATGAGACTATTAATTGTGAGGGATACATTAAAGGGAGGGAAGGCTTGAGGCAAAGGAGCCCTGGTGGTGCAATGGTTAAGTGCTCTGCTGCTAACTAAAAGGTTAGTGGTTCCAACACACCCATCAGCTCCATGGGTGAAAGACCTGGCAATCTGTTCTTGTAAAGATTACAGCCTAGAAAACCCTATGGGACAGTTCTACTCTGTCACATTAGGTCACTATGAGTTGAAATTGAGTCAACAACATCTAACAACAACAACAAGGCTGGAGGCGGGGAGAAACCATGAATAAGCTATTGCAGTAGTAGGAGGGACAGACAAGGGCTGAGGTGGGGCACCCAGTGGAAATAGCAAGGGAGAAGCATGTATGAGAGACAAGAAAAATCTCACAACACTTAGTCATTGCCTGAACTTGATGGGGGAGGGGTGGGGAGAGTCACACACTGTGATTCTCCAAGGATTTCCATGAGAAGCATCTGAGAAGCTGATGCCACAACAGACACGAATAGGGTAGCTGTGAGGATGTGAAAGGGCCTAGTGTAGTGCCCGGCAATTAGGTATAGGCTCATGAAATGTTTATAAAATAGACATATTTATGTCAAATCTCCAGATCTTACAATTATAATATTGATACCTCATGGAAGGATAAAACCTCAAGCCACAGTGAGCCTTGAACACTTTTGTTCTGAGGGAAAGAAGGAAGACTTGTGGGAAGAGGCAGAGGACGGGTAAACTCAGGGACTGAGGCGTTGCCTGCCAGGACTCACCTGTGGGTGTCACTGCTACAGTGAGTGGGATGAGTTTTATCTAGAGCCGCCCTGTGCCAAGGAGCCTTGATGGCACAGTGGTTAAGTGCTCCGCTGCTAACCAAAATATTGGCGGTTCGAACCCACCAGCCACTTGGTGGGAGAAAGATGTGGCAGTCTGATCTCGTATAGATTACAGCCTTGGTAACCCTATGGGGCAGTTCTACTCTGTCCTATAGGGTCACCATGAGTCAGAATCGACTCATGGGCAATGGGTTGGCCCTGTGTAAGGAAGAGGTAAAGAATGGGTGATCCCAGGGAGAAAGAAGAGGCAGGGTTTGGAGGTAGACTGGACATGAGGAGTGAGTGAGGTCCTCAGTGACTCACTAAGTCTCCAGGAGTCTGTGTTTTGGAGGACACTGTAGGTCCCTGGGTGTCACAAATAGTTTGCACTCGACTACTAAAGGGTGGTGGTTCAATCTCACCCTGCGGCACCGTGGAAGAAAGGCCTTGCAATCTTCTTCTGTAAAGATTACAGCCAAGCAAATCCTACGGAGCAGTTCTACTCTGTAACACATGTGGTCTCCATGAGTTAGAATCCACTCAACAGCAAAGGATTTGGTTTTGTTGTTTTGTTTTTTGGAGCGTGCAGAAGAGGAAGCGCAACCAGCAGAATGAGACAGAGACGGTGAACTGCTCTGAGCGGTTGGTTGTTATTGCTGTTGTTTTTCAAGGTCTATACTTTATGTCTGAGGTAGAAGTGACTCTTTTAGGACTTCCACAAAAACTCATTTGTGGTCCCCTCCAATTCTTCCAGTCAGCTCTCATTACTCTGTTATTTCAACCTTCTCCTTCTACTTGATGTCACTTCATTTTCCATCCACTGTCTCCTTGCTGTCACCCCAGTTAAACTTTTCTCTCTCATCCATGTTACTTTTTCTTTCATTTCTCTCTTCCTCCTCAAAAAAGGCCAGAAATGAGAACAGTCCCCAAAAGAGGGAAAAACTCTAAAATGAATTAAAAAAAGATTTTATGTGTCCATGTTTGATCGTATACATTTTTCTTTTCTATGTCTCATATTTAATTTTTGGCTGTGACTTCTAGGAAGCAAACGACTGTGCCAGGCTTTGAGAAGGTGTTTTATAATGAATACGTGGGCCTTCCCTGCAGATCAGTTTGATTGATGGAGATAATAGTCCTAGCAGCCACTATTTATTTTCCTGTGCTAGGTGCTGTGTTAATTGCTTTATTTGCACTGAATCCTGACAGCAGCCCTGTCAGTTACATATGACTATCCCTACTGGACAGTGTGGTGCAGTGGTTTCTCTTCATATATGGCCTTTCTGGCCTTGGGTTTATAATTCTGCCAAAATAATTTGCTGGGCCACAATCTTGCAAGGGATTGGTCAGTTTACTATGCAAATAAGGAGCATAAGACCCTTGTAGGGATTGGTCAATTATCATGCAAAGTGAGTGACTTTTGGTGTACTGAGGGGATTGGTTAGTTTGTGGTCTTGTTGGGGGGAGGGAGGATGCCTTGAAATTGATAAGGAGCTTGCTATATAAGCAGCTTACCCAACAGAGGTTTTTAGAAAAAGAGTCATGGAGAGAGAGAAGAAGGAGCTGTAACACTGAAAATGGCAAGAAACAGTTTGAGGTGGCAAGAAGCAGCCAAGAGACGGCAGAGTCCCGTGGCAGTAGGCCTGAATGGGGCCCGTTGGCAATATGCCGGAGTGAAGGGTCTGCCTGCAAGAAGGAGCTGAGAGCTGTCTTGATTGAAAGCTGCCCTGGCTGACGAACTGTATCCTGTCTCCTGAGTTGTTCCTGCTACTTCCAAGTTGATTCTGATCCCAAGTTGTAACCTGTTACTTCCCCAATAAACCACTTAACAACAGTACAGTTCATGAGTTCTGTGGCCATTGCAACAAATTATTGAACCCAGCAGAGAAGTAGAGAGTGCCATGGGAAGGACGGCTGGTGTCAGAAAGGGTGAAAGCGTTGGAGAGTGGAGGTATGTCTGACCTCTACCTCACAGGGATCAACTTTGGCTGGTGTTGATTCTCACCCCCCTTGTGAAGTTGGACAGTTTCTGATACTAGCAGTTTACAGACAGATGAAGAAATTAGGACTCAAGGATTAAGTAACTTGCCCAGTTATAGCTGTGAGTGATGGTTGCCACCTGTGAGCTATGAGTGACAGTTCCAAGCTAACATTTATTGAGCATTTATTATATGCCAGGCTTTACCAGTGCTTCACATTGAATCCTTTCCAGATCAGGAAGCAGGCTCAGAGAGGCTAAGTAACTTGCTTAATATCACACTGCCAGGAAGGTCTCTGGCTGGTGCAAACGATTAACCCTCTTGGCTACTAACCAAAAGCTTGGTAGTTTGAACCTACCCAGTAGTGCCAGGGAAGAAAGGCCTAGCAATCTGCTTCCGTAAAGATTACAGCTAAGAAAACCCCATGGAGCTCAGTTCTACCCTGTAACTCATGAGGTCACCATGAGTGGGAATTAACTCAGGGGCAATGATTTACTTTTTCTTTTTCTTTCTTTTTGGTAGGAAGTTCTGGAGCCATAATTTGACCCCAGGCAGTGAAATTCCTAACCTCTGCTCTATGATCACTACACAAAGTTATTAAAATACCAAGAGAACCTCCAGATAATTTGGTTTTACCCCTGAAGTGATCCCAAGGAAAGACCTTCAGGGCAGCATTCTATGAAGGTTCTAAGGTACACCCTGATTGCCTGTGAAACACACAGAGGTGGCAGGAGAGGGTTGGGAGGATGAATTGGCTAATGTCTGCAAAGGGGAGGGCAGAAGCAGCCAAGTGGTGTTATGACTGCCTCTGTGCGTGCCCTGGAAATGCAAACAGCCCTCAGCTTCCACGGCTGGCCTGGATGGCTGGTGGGAAGCCTGCTGGAAGGGAAGCCCCAGCCAGCCGAGAGAGAGGGAGCAGCTGCAGGACCCTAGAGTACTGCTTCCCCCTCTCTGACCTTTAGCTTGAGCTGACGAATTGGCAGCAACTGTGTGACATCAGGGAGACATTTTCCTCTTTGTGAGCTCAGTGCTTCCATTTAAAAATTCCTCAGTCACAAGACGGGAGCTGCAGAAGCCCAGGCACACTTGTGGCAGTGGCAGGTGATGTGCACTTGCTCCAAGTCCTCCAGAAGTCTGCGTAAGCTGAGGGATTCCGGGCGTCCGTGGGGATGGCCATGTAAGGTGCGATCACTGGCCATATTTATCCACGCTGCACTGCCAGCCAGAGAACGCCCTGTAGGGATGGAATCACAGGGCTTGTTCTCACAGGGTGCCCTCGGGAGCCACCGGCTTCCACTGAGGCTCAGAGATTTACATACTTACAAAATTCCATAGCTAATAAATGGTGAATCCTTGCTGCAACTCAAATCTGGGTGATGAGCAAGCTCCAGTTCTTAACCACTGCCATACACTGCCTCTCTGGAAGCCCTAAGCTCTGGCTGTGGCTGATTAGTTTAGCTGTGTGTAACAGGTGCTAACGAGACCGAGGTCATTGGCTTTATTCCTGTGTTGTTATTGTTGTTAGTTGCCGTTGAGTCAATTCCGACTCATGGCAATCCCGTGTGTACAGAGTAGAACTTCTCTACAGGATTTTCAAGGCTGTGATCTTTCAGAAGCAGATTGCCAGGCTCATATTCCAAGGTGCCTCTGGATGGATTTGTACCACCAACCTTTCAGCTAGTAGTCAAACACTTAACCGTTCGTGCCACCCATACCACACCACACCTATTGCCATCAAGTTGATTCCAACTCAGAGCAGAACTGCCCCATAGGGTTTCCAAGGCTGTAAATTTTTACGGAAGCAGACTGACACATCTTTCTCCCTTTCGATTAGCGGCCAATCGCTTAACAACTGTGCCACCAGGTCTCCTTTTGTGCCACCTAGGGACTCCTTATTCCTGTAAAGACCCAATATAGTTGCCCTAGTCCATGACCGCAGACTGTACCCCTGAACCTGACCCCTCATCTCACAATGAATACTCAGGATTGGGCTTCAGAGTAGGGAGAACAGCCAGGAACATTTATCTTACATGACTACTAGACAAAAATTCAAAGTGCTTAGTTGTCATTTTGTTCCTCTGAGTTCCTGGTGGCTAAAGAGGATACAAGCCCACCAAGTTATTGGCATTTGATAAACTCTACATTTTACGGATCAATTTCCTATAGTGGCAGTTTGGCACTATCCTGTAACTGAATTCTGTCATTTGGGTTCTGTAGTTTTGACCACCTTGAGTCACACTCCTGGAAGCACCTCCAGTGGGTCGGCAGATCACACCAGGTGGGGTGGAAGCAGCAGCTGAAAGTGGAATTTCACCCTGTATCTTCAGGTTCCAGGGATCCAGCAGGAGTGGTGACTCTTCTTAAACAGATGTCAGTAAAGATCTGAGGGTTGAGAAGCTAGGTGGATAGGTATTTGGTGTGAAGCCATGCAGGTACCCTCAGGGACAAGACAAGCTATTGCTCTGTTCATTGCTTCTAAAAACACTACTGAGCACCCAGATGGACAGGTTAGATCTGGGGCTGTGTTGGACACTGGGAATTCCAAAACTAATATTAAAAAAAAAAAGTTAATATTCTAACTCAGGAGACCAACATATAAGCAAGCCATTATTATACAATGTGAGAAATGCCATCATAGAACTATGGGTCCCTTGTGGAGGGAGGAATTAGTTCTGCCTGGGCTAGGGGTGAGGGGCTGGGCTGGGAAGGTGTCCTTCGAACTGAAAGTACATTCCAAACCCAGAGCAGAGCTGGAGCAAGGTACAAAGGACTGAGTGAGCACAACCTCATCAGGAACTTGGAGGTCCCACATGTTCTACAGAGAACCAGCTTACCGTTTCATGCAAAGAACAACTTTTGCAAGTATCAGTCTACAGTATCGTCATCATTACAGCTAACATTTGTAGAACTTACTATATGCTAGACACTCTGCTAAGTGCCTTACTCACATCCGTTTGTTTAATACGACAACCCTACCAAGTATGTATTATTAACATCATTTTACAGGTGAGGAAACTGAGGCTTAGAGAGGTTCAGGTACTAGCCCAGGTTAGGAACAGCCTGTGCTCTTAATCACTCCTCTCTATATCCCCAGTTTGTTCTTCACCTTCTCTTTGTAGATGGTTTTTCTTTTTTGGAGGGACTACTTTTCTCTCAAGTGTGTGTTTGTGTGGGTCCATCCGGACCCCCTCCTGCCCAGCAGGGAACTCTGGGAGGTCAGCCGCTCAGCTTTGGCCCTCTCTCTCTCCCAATAGCGTTCCCGCACACAATTCTGCACAAAGTGAACCAAGCCTGAAGTTCTGTATGCTGTATTTTTTTTTCCATGAGAAAAGTAAAACCAAAGAAGAATCAAAACATACTCAGAAGAGTTTATTGTGCCAACACCACTGCTCAAGGCCTTTGCCCTGGGACAATGCTAATAAAGTCGGAGGTTCTGTTGGAAAGTGGTTTTTAAAGATGTGTGTGCTCGTGCGCATGTGTATGAGAAAGAGGTGTTACATATTGAAAATTAATTAGGTTCAGATTTTGGAGGGCTTTAAATGCCAGTCTAGGGAGTTTGAACTTCATTTTGTGCTGGTATAGAGAAAAAGGGAAGGGAAAGGAGAGTCTACCCTGCCCGGGCACTGGGCTGGCACATATTTATCACATTCAATCTTGGTGAGCAAGGAAGGTGTTTGAATAGGGGCACTTGGATACGTTCAGTTTTAGGAGGATGAATCAGTGTTGGATGCTTGATGAATTGGAAGGGAAAGGCTTTGGAAGTGAGAATTCCAGTTTGCAGGTTATTATAAAGGCTGAGAGAGCATCGGTGGTTCAGTGGTAGAATTCTCACCTTCTGTACAGGAAGGAGACTTGAGTTCGATTCCCGGCCAGTACCTCATGCACAGCCACCGCTCATCTGTCCCGGGAGGCATGCATGTTGCTATGATGCTGACCAGATTTCAGTGGAGGTTCCAGATTAAGACAAGCTAGCAAGAAAGGACTGGTGATCTACTTCCGAAAATCAGCTATGAAAACCATATGGATTATAACAGTCTGGTCCTGTCGTGCGTGAGTCACGAGTCAAGGGCAGCTAACAAGAACCTAAGGCTGGGAATGGTGTAGGGAGAGGGTTTAGCGCCTGAATCACAGTGATGGTAATGGTAGCAAAAAGGGGACATTTTATAATGATGTTAACATGTGATAAGTGTAAATATAAACTCTGCTTCATCTGTTTTCCAGATTTGATTTCAGGTGTTAGGGGTTTGTTTTGTTTTTTACTACAGGCCCCACTTGTGTCTTTGTAATAAATTCTCTTGCACATCTTTTCTTTGAGTCCAGGTCCTCACTTGTTGCCTGGACCTGAATGAAATTCAGGTAGTTAAAAGCTTGAATCTGAGTCTAAACTTAGCCCCCTACTGACTTGGAGAAGAATCTAAACTTAGTAAAATTCCTTCCCTCCATCTATCTTCAGGCACTGGTCTAAGAAGTCACTCTCTACCCACCCCCGCCCCAACTAATGAACTATATCTAATAGCCTCTCTTTAGTGAGTCCTTTGAGAAAGAGATGGCGTTTGTTTTTGACCTCATTATCCATTTCAGCCTGTCCTTGATGAAAATAATCGCCCCTTAGGCAGGTACATTCCTCACATTCCTCTCTCCGTTTGTTGCTAAGACGTTGTTAACCCCAGAGACCATGGGAAAATGCCACTGTCGGCTTTAGAGAGTCTCAGGGCAGCGGGCACAAGATAACAAGAGGTGAAGAGGTCAGAGTGGAAACCCCTTTCATCTTTTCAGGCTGTTTCCAACCCAGACAAAGGATTCTGTCCAGGGGTGCAAGGCCCACGCGGCTTTATTTTATGGTCAGGCCCTGAAAGGGGGTTGGGAGGGCCCTGTTGTCTCTGGATATTGTTTTGGAGGCGAATGCCTGGTTCCCTGGAAGTCTGAGACTCCTGGGGGAATGCTAAGTGGAAGGAAGGGCAAGCTGCCCCCGCTTAGGCGGAAGAGACCACCCAGCTACTCAAAAGAGGGTGTGAAGGGCTTGAATGGATTTAGCTGCCCAGCTGGATTTATCATTCAGACAGATTAAGGGTGTGAGGCTGTTTAGCTGCTTCCATTCGGGGTGGCTCTTGGATTTGCAGCAAAAGAGAAAAAGGGTAAGTGGAGGGGGAAAGAGATGCAGGGGTGCTGTCGAGACAGAGAATGAATGGAGAGGTAAGACTGCTGAGAAATCTGTGGGGGATCTAGATTTCCTCCCAGCTCTCCCCTAACCTGCACTGTGACTTTGAACAAGTCATTTCTCCCTTCTGTAAAACAAAGTGATTGGAAAGATTCCAGAAGGTTCCTCAAGGGGCTGCCTTGGGGTAAGAAGGGGGGAAGCCTTCCTTATGGTGCTCCACCTCCTCCCCAGTATACTTTCCCCAGCTTGTTAGCAAACCACTCCGAGGCAGAAAGACCTGGCGAACTCCTTTGTAAAGACTGTTGTTGTTGTGTGGCCTCAAGTCAATTCCAACTCATGGACACCCTATAGGACTGCCCCCATAGGGTTTCCTCAGCTGTAATCTTTACAGGAGCAGATGGCCAGGTTTTTTCCCTCCAGCAGAGTGGCTGGTGCCTAGAAAACCCTATGGGGCAGTTCTACTCTGTCGCATGGGGTCACTATGAGTCAAAATTGACTCAACAGCACCTAACAACAACAAACCTAACCGCATTATCAGTAATTGAAAGTAAAGAATTCCATCTCATGAAAATCTCAGTCTTACTCCCCAATCACAATGGTGATTGCCTTTTGGGTGGATTTCCCCTCAATCTTTTTTCAAAAGTATATATATATATATATAAAACTTGTGATGATATATATATATATATTTACTTGTGATAAAATATAACAAAAAATTTGTCATTTTAACTATTTTAAGTGTCCAATTCAGTGACATCAATTACATTCACCTGCAGACTGGCTGTGTCCCTCCATCAAAGGCCGCAGCTCCTGGTGAGGCGCTTTCCATGAAGTTCTCTCATGGTGTGCTAGTATGGCTCCCTTTGCCCCTTCAGGCCTAGCCTAGAAGTGGAAACAGTCCCTTCTCTACTCTGTTGCTTTTCCAAACGCTGCCCTCACCTTTGTAAATAGCCCCTTTTTTAAACTCTCCTCAAATTTCCCAATTTTGAGTGTGCCACCTGTTACCTGCTGGACTCTGTCACAGAACATTGGTAATTTCCAGATAAATACACATAATCTATGTGGACTACAGCTGCAGAGCATTGTGTTGGGTATATATACCTAATTCACTTAACCGTTCCCTTATTGGTCGCCATTTAATTTGCTTCCTGTTTTTTCAGCATCAAAACCTCAGTGAAATACTCCCCAGACAAGAAATGGTGGTTTCTGCTAATTGCAGGCACTTCTTTTCCTGTCTCAGTTTAAGTTCATGTCAGGAGCTTGATCCTTTAATGAAGCATGTGTTCAGCTGCAGACCTTGACTGCCCTCAAGGAGTTTACAAGTTGGTAGGACAAAATTGAGACAGTAATGTTAGGGGAACAACTAAGTCAAACTATGTGATGTACATAGACATTCAGAGACAGGGGAGGGATGGAGGTGACGGATGGTTAGTTGGAAAAAGTTGGCTGGCTGGCTGGGCTATCTCAGGACAGGGCTG
Organism: Trichechus manatus latirostris; assembly: GCF_000243295.1. Taxonomy (NCBI): domain Eukaryota; kingdom Metazoa; phylum Chordata; class Mammalia; order Sirenia; family Trichechidae; genus Trichechus; species Trichechus manatus. Next base: position 1,840,629 of record NW_004444001.1, on the reverse strand, counting down.
TGTAAAGTGGTATTTGTCACCCTGGTTAATTTATCACAGTTCCGAAGTGAGCCCTCACCTGATTTTGTATGATTTGGTTTGATTAGTACATAAAATAAGAATGCCAAGTGATTAATTTGCAAACAGAAAAAAGTCTGTCATGTGGAACTAGAACCTTTGCGTCAATATCCCTAACACATTGTGTTCCAGAAGCAGAAGCCGAGCGGTGACTGGAACATTATCTAGGGAGCATGTGTTCATTACAAGAAATGGTCAGAAGAGTTGAAAGCTTGAGGGCATCAGGCTAGGTAGCCAGACTCACCCCATTCCACAGTAGCGATGGCCTTGCCCAGGGATCTTCATATTCCAAGTCTGTTGGCCAAGACTCCCTTGTCTATATCCTGATGGTGCTTAGATATGCACTGTCCACTTGAGCCTTTGTGACTTCTCATTTTCCCTGATTTTACTTTGGACCTTTGACCCTCCATTTAAAGATGCTTTATAACTTTAATCTGCACAGGAATCACCTGGGGATCTTGTTAATATGCAAATTTTGATTCAGTAGATCTGGGGTGGGGGCCAAGAGCCAGCATTCTTAACAAGCTCCCAGGTGATGCCAAAATGCCTTTAATAAACATACAATAAGTCCAAAAGCTCCAGAACAACACCAACAAAAAAAGATGTCTTGTTTTTTCTTATATCTCTTCTCTAATCCCCATTATGGAACCCCTGAATGGTACAATGGTTAACTGAAAAGTTAGAGGTTCAAGTCCACCCAGAAGCACCTCAAAACAAAGGCCTGGTGATCTACTTTTGAAAAATCAGCACAGTTCTGACACACATGGGGTGGCCATGAACTGGAATCGACTAAACGGCAACTGGTTTGGTTTTGGTTTTAATCCGCATTATATGTTTGATTTACAATTTAATATTCCTCTGGGCAGTCTTGTGTCATAGTTACTGGTTGAGGAGTGTGGTAGCTCCCTAATGCCAGCAGGAAACAGATCACTGTGGCCAGAACTGTGGTGTGAGGGGTCTTCGCAGAGGAGGTGAAAATTTCACACGGGTGTTGAAAGACAGAAGTTCAGCTGGCTCAGATGTTCTGCCTTCATGCTATCTCTGTGCCCAGGAGCTGCTCGCCGGCCACTCACGCTGCACTTTTACCTAAAGCTGGAAAACGTCACCGACACTGAGATATTTGTTTCTCCTTTTTACAGAGAAAGAAAAGCAAAACGTATGTGTTTGTGAAGTAACTTAGTTTGAGCTTTCAAAGCCAAAACAAAAAAACCAAACCCATTGCCA
>NW_004444001.1:1836600-1837730 GCF_000243295.1 Trichechus manatus latirostris | reverse complement strand
AAGGTTCAGAGAGGTAGATAACTTGCCCAAGTCACACAGCAAGAACATGGCTGAGCCAGAACTCAGCCCCCTGAGTCACCCTGCTCTTGCTATTCCACCCCACTGAGATGATGGGCACAAAATGGCATATATAAGGGTTTGTCTCTTCATTCTGGCTACTCCCACACCTAAAATACCTGCTTTCTCCTCCAAACCAAAACCAAACCAAACCCATTGCCGTCCAGTCGATTCTGACTCATAGTGACCCTATAGGCAGAGTAGAACTGCCCCATAGGGTTTCCAAGGACTGGCTGGTGGATTTGAACTGCTGACCTTTTGGTTAGCAGCCATTGTTCTTAACCACTGAGCCACAGGGCTCCTTTCTCCTCCACCAGAGATGCCAATATTGTGCTTCCCTCAATACTCCCTAGAGACTTCTCCTCACCTTTAAATTCTCTCAGTTCTTACATGCTCCCTTTATACCGTGTGATCATGGATTACTTAAACTTCCATTGCCTTGGACTTGTTCTCTAGTGATTTCATGGAGGTACATTTGAGCCTGACTACAAACTACTATTCAGACTGACTAGACAGCCAACATCCATAATAATAACTAGCAATTAATGTTGCTGAAAATGGAGACCAGTTATTCAGAACACCAGTAGATGCATCAAGAAGGCCTCACAGTGTAATTAGCATGGTCATATCTCTGGGCTACAGTCTCCTCATCTGTAAAAGGCAGGGTCTTGAACTAGATGGTCTCTGTTGTTGTTGTGTGCCGTCAAGTCAATTTTCGACTCATGTCAACCCCATGTGACAGAGTACAACTGCCCCAGAGGGTTTCCCAGGATGTAATCTGTATGGAAGCAGATTGCCAGGTCTTTCTCCTGAGGAGCCGCTGGCTGGGTTTGAACTGCCAGCCTTTCCGGTTAGCAGCCAAGCGCCTAACCATTGTGCTACCAGGGCTTAGATTTATTTATTGTGCTCTCACCATTTATAAGGTAGTGCTTAAGGTGCTGGGGATAAAATAGACAAAAGTCTTTGCCCTCATTCTCGTAGAAGGAGACAGACAATAGACAAAGCATACATGTAAAATATCTACTGTGTCAGTTGGTGGTAAGTGCTATGGGAAAATATAAAGCAGGGAAGAG
>NW_004444001.1:1788372-1835582 GCF_000243295.1 Trichechus manatus latirostris | reverse complement strand
GGGAGAGCCATCAGGATGTGGGTGATATATCAGACACCTCTTAAGCACTGCTTGAAGTCCTCTTGGTCCCTCCTCTTCCTCTAGCTGTTATGCAGGCTTTGGCCAGATTTGCAATGGTACAAGCTGACATCACCTCACCTCTGCCTGCTCAGTGTACCTCTTGCTTCCTGCCCCAGGGTGGCTGTAGGACACTGCAAGAACTCACTCAGCACTGCCATAGGTACAACCCAGATTGTGGGGGAGTTGATGCTCATGGCCACCTTTTACCAATAGAGAATGGAGGCTGATGGATAAATGCTTCCCCCTTTCACTCCTCTGTAGACAATTTCAAGTCTTCTTAGAAGGTTCTGTAGGATCAAGCATCAGTTGCTCCTAGTGGTGGTCAGCTCAATAATCCATGATCGAGTTGGTTTTCCTTTATTCTGTGTCGTACTTCCCCTGTCCCTCATTCCTGCTATCTGGAATTTCATCCCCAGGTAAACTACCTCCTTGCAAACCTTTCGTTAAAGTTCTGCTTCTAAGGAAACCTAGGCTAAGACAGATGACATTTAACACCATGAGACTGTGTGAGATCACCAATGGAGTGAAGAAGATGGAGAAAAGATCCAAGGACTGAGCCCTGGGACCCTGCAACATTTACAGGTGAGGGAGATGAGGAAAACCTGGCAAAGGAGACCTTGGAGGAGTAATTAAGAGAATGTAGTGTCTTGGAAGCCAAGAGAAAAATGTGTTTCAAGGAAGAAGGAATGATCCTTGCTGAGCAGTCAAGTAAGATGAAGACTGAGCGATGACCGTTAGGTTTAACCACATGGAGAGAACTGGCGACCTTAACAAAGAGCAGTTTGGGTGGAGGAGCTGTGGAGTGATTGAAATGGGTTCAAGAGAGAACGGAAGAGAAGAAAGTATAAACAATTATTTGAAGGAGTTTTACCTAGGAGAGTAGAGAAATGGAGTAGAAGCTGAGGAGGAAGTAGAGTCAAGATAAAACCAAAAACCAAACCCATTGCTGTCAAGTCGGTTCTGACTCATAAGTTACCCTGTAGGACAGAGTAGAACTGCCCCATATGGTTTCCAAGGCTGTAATCTTTACGGAGACAGACTGCCTTTCTCCCTTGGAGAGGCTGGTGGATTTGAACCGCCTACCTTTCGGTTAGTAGCTAAGCACTTAAGCACTGCACCACCAGGGCTCCTTAGAGTCAAGATAGAATTTTTTTTTTTAGATGAGAGAAGTCACTGCATTATATGCTGATGGGACAGAGCCCAGATGGCGCAGTGTTTAAGCTCTCAGCTGCTAACTGAAAGGTTGGCAGTTCAAATCCACTAGCCTCTCCAAGGCAGAAAGATAGTCTGCCTCTGTAAAGATTACGGCCTTGGAAACCCTATGGGGCAGTTCCACTCTGTCCTATAGGGTTGTTTTGAGCGGAATCGACTCCAGGGCAATCGGTTTGGTTTGGATTTGAGATGTTGATGGAAATGATTCAGCAAAGAGAAGAAAACAGATAATGAAGGAGAGAGGGAGACTTGCTGCAGGGAGGAAATGGGATCTCATGCACAAGCCAAGGTATTTGCCTTAGACAGGCACACATTTTACCCTTAAACTGTGGGGCGGGGAAGCTGAGTATGTGGGCAATGCTTTCCTTAGACTCATCAAATGCTCGAACTGCAAAAGATCATTAAGACTTTGAGTCTATGCCTTCCATCATTTCCCTTTAGGTCTTTTACAGGTAAGACCCAGAAAGAAGTGACTTGCCCAAGGACACACCATTGATTAGAAGCGGAGTTGGAATTAGAATCCAAGGCTTCTACTGCCCCACCCAACACATTGTGGCTCTCTCCTTGGCCAGGATCCTTAGCATATTGTCACTCATCCCAGCAGTGCTCTGGCTGTTGTTAGGTGCTGTCAAGTCCATTTTTGACTCATAGTAACCCCATGTGACAGAGTGGAACTGTCCCATAGGGTTTCCTCGGCTGGTATCTTTACAGAAGTGGATCTCCACGTCTCTCTCCCAAGGAGTCACTGGGAAGAGTCGAATCCCCAGCCTTTCGGTTAGCAGCCGAGCACCTAACCATTGAACCACCAGGGCTCTGTAGTGCTCTGGATAGTGGATGGATAGTCACATGGGCTCCAGGAAGGACGTTGTTGTTGTTAGCTGCCCTGGAGTCAGGCAGTCAGCCCCCATCTCATGGTGACCCCATGCACAACAAGGTTGAACCATTGTGTTCCATAGGGTTTTCACTGGTTGATTTTTGGAAGTAGATTGCCAGGCCTTTCTTCTTAGTCTGTCTTAGCCTGGAAGCTCCACTGAAACCTGCTCAGCATCATAGCAACACATAAGCCTCCATTGATAGACAAGTGGTGGCTGTACTTGAGGTGGACTGGCCAGGAATCAAACCCAGGTCTCCCACATGGAAGGTGAGAATTCTACCACTGAACCACCAGACATTTGAAGAGAGAAATAGAGAAAGGGGCAAACTTCAGAGTAGCACTAACAAGCCATGGGATTAGGTAATTTGAAAATTTACTGATGAGCTTAAGGGATTTTCCTAGATGATTTATTTAGTCAATTTAATCACTGTAAGGAAAGCTGCAAATTGGCAGAATGGGTTGAGAAAATCTGTCAAAATGCAGGAGGGGGAATGCAGAAGGGGGGATATTATAAATCCAGATGCAAACATAAGGGCACGAATCCTTATGGAATATAGACACCTGGTTTCAAATATTGTTAGGTCTTGTTTCCCAGTTTGGAGTTTGGAAATACCATCACTTGAAGCTTCGATTGCATTTGAATTATGCTGTTGGCAAAGAATATCGAATATACTGTGGACTGCCAGAAGAACAAACAAATCAGTCTTAGAAGAAATATAATCAGAATGCTCCTTAGAAGTGAGGATGACGGGACTTTGGCTCGCTTACTGCAGACACGTCATCAGGAAAGACCAGTCTCTAGAAAGGTCATTATGGTTGGTAAATTGGAGGTTCAGGGAAGGTGAGGGAGGCCCTCGGTGAGATGGATTGACACAGTGGCCAAAACAATGGACTCAAACATAGCAACAATCATGAAGATGGCACAGGACCGGGCAATGTTTTGTTCTGTCCATGAATCTGAGCCAACTTGACAGCACCTAACAACAACAACAAGCTTAGATAGAATTGAATGCAGCATGAGAAGTGGTCAGCGAGTTTCCAGGAGAGACAGGCTATGACAAAGAGACACAGAGATGCCGGTCCCATTGAAAAGCCACACACCAGGCCTTGCCTTGACCTCCAGGAAACTTGTAAAACCACTGCATTCTCTTTCCCTGGATTCCATTCATTTCACAAATGTTCTCTGCGCTCTTGATTTGTGTGCGGCACTGTGCTAAGTGCTATAGGTGTGCAGGGCAAGGGAGTGGGGGACTATACAGAACAGATAAACTGAAAAGGGGTCCTGCCCTCACATTTTACAGTCTTCTAGTAAGAATAAGCTGTTCACACATTTGACTGTGATTTCATGCCCACCACGCAGTCTTCTGGTTATTCATCCTGTTCCTCAGTTATCTTAGTCCTGGAAGAAAGGGGGTGTATAGTATGGAGGAGACTGTGTCTCCAGTCACTGCAAAGACAGCTGACTGTGGATTCAAAAATATAAATTATAAACCTCCCTTGGGTACAAATTACTCCCATGCATGCTTGTTGAGCGTGATCCACTTATCTCTAGGGCTGATTGCTAGTTAAATCCTGCCCAAGTAGCTGAAAGCCTGTTTGTTTTAGGACAAACAGGAGAAAGGGGCCCTCCTGAAATTCAGGCCTCAGGTTTAACCTTAAGCCAATGCTCTAATATATTTGGGGGAATGCTGAAACTGGTATAATCTGTGACACCTCTCTTCCCCTTTCCACCAAAACAATATTTAAAGAGACCCACAAGGTCCTGGTTCCTGACTTCCAGCGCTCAGGGTTTTGAGGGTAGGTTGAGAATAAGATTAAAAGCTGGAATGTCACAACGAGATAATCCAGGAAATGCTTCTTTGAAGAAATAATCATGAACGTTTCATTTCTGCCGCCCTTTGCAGACTTTGGAAAGCCCTTGCCTGTCAGTGATTTCATGGAATCCTCACGTCCTCCCCATGAGGTAGGTGGAGCCAGTTTTATTATTACCAGTGTGCAGCTGAAGAGACTGATGCTCCACGAGGTTATATCACTGGGTCCAGGTCACATGCCTAATAAGCAGTTGAGCTTGAACTCGAGCCCATGTCTCCTGAATGTGACTCTAATGCCCAGGTGTCAGTGAGACATTCCTTGGTGGCTGTGCTGCCTCCTGAGCCCCCAGTTTTCAGATGAGAGGCCTAGAATGAGGGCATGGGCTTCACTCCCAAAGGACCTGGGCTTGAGTCTCAGCTTTGCCCCTTACCAGCTGTAGAACTTGGGTAAGTTCCTTAACCATCTCAGTGCCCCTGTTTGCTCATCTGTAAAATGAACAAAATAATAGTACCTCCCCATAAGATTTCTGAGGGGAGCAAACGAGATATTAGCCAGTTGTTATGGCGTTGACTCCAACTCATGGCAACTCCATGTCTGTTCCATGGCTCCCTGTGTTCCTTCCTTGTCTCTCCTGCTGTTCCCTCTCATTCCCTTCATAATAATGCTACCTCGTATTTGTACAGCTCTTCTTACTTCTCAAAGTGCTTTGCCACCCAGCACCTTTGGGATCCTCCTGACAACCCTGTAAGATAAACAGAACTTAAATTTCTCATCCCTTGTTATAAACGAGGAAACTGAGGCAAGAGAGGTGAATTGATTGCCCTAAAGCAAACCTCTGTTAACCAGTGAGCTGGAACTCTCGTTCCCCTTTAGTTTCAACTCTTTGTTATTGGAAATCTTTGTTTAATTGCATGGCTCTCCTTTTCTACCTTTGGAAGTGGGAACTAGGGATTTACTTGAATCTCTGCTAGCTCGGGATTATCTTTCAGAACTAAAACAGAGAGGGGCAAAGTGGTTTGCAGCCTGGAGACTCCCCTAGCCCACTCAGCCTCTGCATATCAAGACCTGGGTCTGTGGGTTGGAAAGGCAATCTAGTGTAAGGGTCAAATTTCATCCGGCCAAAGACCAGCGAGGAAGAGTTGAAAAGGTCAAAAAGGGCACTCTCCAGCCTGAGATTCCAGAACTAGCTCTGCAAATTGCTATCTGAGAACACCTTGAACAAGTCAAGGTGCACCGCCATTTCCTTATCTATAACAGGAAGACTGGTTAGATGACGTCTCAACTCCCTTCCTGATAACCCAAAAAGGATTTGCTTGAGGACAGCAGTGACACTTTATAGTCAATTGTCTTAGTTCCTTAGTGCTCCTGGAACAGAAATACCACAAGTGGGTGGCTTTAACAAATAGAAATTTATTTTCTCGCAGTTTGGGAGGCTAGAAGTCTGAATTCAGGGTACTGGGTCTAGGGGAAGGCTTTCCCTTTCTGTTAGCTCTGGGGGAGGATCTTTGTCTCTTTTCAGCTTCTGTTCCTTGGTTCCTTTTTCATGTGGTGTGGCATCTCTCTTCCCCCATCTGTGCTTGCTTGTCTCTGTGCCTAATCTGCTCTTTTATATCTCAAAGTGATTAGCTTAAAATACACCCTACACTGAGATGGTCTCATTAACATAACAAAGAAAATCCTATTCCCTAATGGGATTACATTCACAGGTGTTTAAGAAAAAAAAACCATTGTCCTTGAGTCAATTCCGACTCATAGTGACCCTATAGGACAGAATAGAACCGCGCCATAGGGTTTCCAAGGAGCAGCTCCTGGATTCAAACCGCTGACCTCTTTCTTAGTTAGCAGCCAAACACTTAATCACTGTGCCGCCAGGGCCCCTTCACAGGTGTACGGTTTAGGAATTGTAACACATATTTTGGGGGGACACAATTCAATTCATAACAGCAATTAAAAAAAAAAAAAACTTTGTATATGGAAAATTTCAAACAAATTCAATGTAAAGAGAACAATGTAACGACACTCCACGTGTCCATTGCCCCAATTCAATAACCATCAAAATTCTACATTCTCGTTTCATCTCTACCTCCACTCACATCCCTCTCCCCTACCTGTTGGTTATTTTGTACAGTTCTTTTTTTAGGTGAAACTTATATACATTGAAATGCAGAAATCTTAACAAATGCATCTGCCCATGTAACCTTGTACCTCTGTCACTTATTAGCTACTGGGAGTCGGCCTTGACTCATGGTGACTCCACAGACAACAGAATGAAACTGGCCTGGGTCCTGCATTTTCAGAAGTAGATCTCCAGGCCTTTCTTCCTAGTCCATCTTAGTCTAGAATCTCCACTGAAACTTGCTCAGCATCAAAGCAACACAAAAGCCCCAGGGTGGTGGCTGCGCTTGAGATGCATTGGCTGGAAATTGAATCCAGTTGTTAAACATTCAAGGCAAGAATTCTGCCACTGAACCACCAATGCCTCACACCTCTGTCACTGTATAGAGATTACCACCTCCCTAGAAAGTTCCCTTGGGTCTACCTTGGGCCAGTGTATAACTGAATCCATTAAACAATTCAATGAACCATATTTAAGTGTGAGTGTAGCAGACTGAGGGTTAGCATGCTCCCTTTTCAGGAATGTCTAGGTTGGTGTCAAATATGCAGTCTTATGCTATGATTCTCCTTGTCTCCTCTGTCCACTTCTGTCATCTTCTTGCGTCACTGGAGCTTATGGCCTTCTCCTGCATGTACTCGGTGTCCACTTATTCTATTACGAGGCCTTTACTGGCCCTGGCCAAAAATTCATACGTTTGCTTTTCTGTTTCTTTGTGTGCTTATTCTTCTCCGGGTTTTTTTTGTTCTCTTCCATCTCTCTTTCCTTCAAGTGCTTTCTCAAACCTGCTGCTGTTTCTCCCCTTAGGGTGTTCTCACTTTTCGGTGTTCATCCCATCTTCTCTGAGCTCCCTGTTGTTCATTTTTTTTGTTCTGTTTATACCCTGGACACTAGACCCTGAGCCATAACCCCTGGACCAGGCACATGTGGGCACTCAGTCAACAGTGAGTGAGGGAATGAATGAATGCATAAATGAATGAAAAGGACCACAAGCTCTGAAATCACCTATAGTCTAGTAACAATAACGCGGTCCACTAAGGAACCCCACCCTGTCAACCTTGCCACTTCTGGACCCATCTTTCTGTCTGCATTGACCTAGAAGCTATTTATCTACCCCCTCCTCGGAAGCCCCAGAGTTTGAAAGGAAGGAGGTTGATTTCCTGGCAAAATGTGACCCAAAGGACCATCCTCCCCACCCCCCACCATTTAAAAAAAAAAAAAACAGAGCAAGCCAGGCTATCAGGGATACTTCCTGTTTTCCTCTCTTGAAAGCATCCTGGCTAGATGAAACTAAGGGATCAAAGGGACTGTCTGCCTCTGGGGCTTTGGGACTGGCAGAATGGCTTTTAACCCTCTGCTGTCTCCTACATGTGAGTGTCATAGATAGTTGATCTCTTAAATTTCCTGGGTAGATACTCACTTCTTGAGGGCAGGGCCTTGCCGTTTATTCATTCATTCATCAAACATTACTGTACTCCACCATATGCCAGGCTTTGTGTGAGGATCAGGGAGACAGAGATGGACACGACACCGTGTCCGGCCTCATTCATCTAACAGTAATGACCACAAGTGCTAAAATGAGTAAGCACTTTCTCCATGTCAGGCACTCACTATGCGCTTGACATGCATCAGATCCGCACAACAAACTTAGGCGTTATCATCATTATCCCCATTTTACAGATAAGGAAAGCGAGGCTTATGGAAGTTAAATAACCTGCCAAGGTAACATGGCTGGTAGGTGTCAGGCGTGGGGTTACAGCACAGTGGTCTGACGGGTGAACCTACATTCTTAGCCACTTCACTAGCCTGCGCCCTGCAGAACCTACTTCAAGGTCGGAAACATGGTAGTGGCCCATTGCTAGTAATTTTTACAAATGTAGTGCTTGGTCAGGGGGCATCAGATGAACAGGTTGGTTTGTATCCAACTTACTGTACCACTCTATCCTGGAGCCGAGGTGAGTCGGCCTGCATCCCCTGAAGCCAGAAAACAAGGCTACGGAAACCAGAAGGCCACATTTCGCCCTGCTAGGGGAACAACAGAGAGTGTCAGACTCTTGTTTCCCCCCCTCCCATTTCTGGAACAGATCAGATTTTGTTGTTATTTTTTGAATTTTCTCCAAAGCCTCAAAAGAAACCCCCAGGGGATGTTGATAGATCATAATAGTAACAAAGTGAACATATACTGAGGAACCATCCTGGACCTTTGTAGATCATCTCTTCTATCTTGGCGGCAATAGTATTTTCTCTGTTTGGTGGGTGGGGGAGGGATTGAGGCTCAGAGAGGTTAGTTAACATATCTAAAGCCACTCAGCGACACAGCCAGGATTTGATCCTAGTTTTGACTAACTCCCCAAACCTGCAATTTAATCACCACTCCATATGCCTCCCTGATGCTGAGACTTGGCAGAGGGAGGAAGGAACTCCCTTCCTGCTGAGATTCCTGACAAACCCTAAGTGGCAGGTGAGGGTAGCAAGTAATCTTGAGATCCATTGGTTAGGGACTCCTGGCACCAACAAAAAAATAAAGATTTCAAGGTGCTTCCGGCTCTGCAATTCTATCTCTTTAAGACCCAGAGCTCCCATGCCAAGCCTGCTCCGTGATCCTCAGAGATTTCAGGGGTGGGGAAACTGGATTGAACGCGCTGACATACAACAAGCAAAAAAAGACTCAGCATTTTTGCCTCGCCTCCGTGGCTCTGGCCTTTCTCTTTCTCTCTCTCTCTCTCTCTCTCTCTCTCTCTCGTTTATTTATTACTATGCTATTCCCTGGCCCTGCTGCTGTGTCAATACTGATAAAAGCAAATCACCCCACAAACAGGTGCAGCCAGGAGCTGCCCCTTGGACAGCTGCCAGGGAAATGTGATCGCTCAGCTGGGGTGACCTGCCCCTGCCCAAGCCCCTGCTCGGGTTCCAGCCCCGGGCATGTGTCCTTGGGCAGTTAAAGTTGGTCCTCGTGTTCCGAGCCCTGGTATCTCAGCTGGCTTCATGGACTTGGCTGATGTATGTGGTGGGGGTGAGGTGGGTGTGTGCCGGAGAGTGGCTGGCCTCCAAGAGCTCTATTTTCCATTTCAGTTTCTTCTGTCAAATTCAGATAACACTGTGTCACCAAGTTTCCCTTGCAAATATTAAAAAATATTTACCAAGAATATCACCACCTGATTTATTTCTAGGTAAGAAATATGTTTTTTTTTCCCAATGCCTGTCCATTTCTAAATTTACACATACATTTGCAATTTAATGATCCAACCGACATTTTCTGAGTACCTCCTAGGGCTTAGCTGAGAGCTCACCTAAATAAACATTTTGTGAGCCAACCCCGTTATCCAGAATGCATTTGGATGCTACCAAGCCATGTGACTTTGACTCGGGTTTGAAAAAGATTGTATTTCTTCTTTCCTCCCCCATTGCTGTGTTTTGTCCCCAAGCATCATTTCCCCACTTCCCTAGGGCACTAGCTTTTCCGGAAGTACCCTAGCTCGGCGTTGCAGCCTCCACCTCCCCAGGAGGGAGGTATGACTGGGGCGGTGAGGGCGAGATGCGGTGGTAGCACAGCGCTCGATCCTCGAGCTGCAGGGTGGGCCTGGGGCTGGGCTGGGCGGGGGGCGAGGGTACCAGGGTCCGGGTCAGACCGCCCGCCCGCCGGCGGCTTCAGAGCAGTGAGTGGCTCAGGGAGGGGAGGTTGCTATGCAAATGACGCAGCGGCCAGCGGCCCCCCCACCCCTTACCCAGGGGCCCTCTGGTTGCCAAAACAGACTATTCCCCAGAACAGTCGCCTAGAAACGGGCGCTGTCATAGCAGCCTGTCGGTAACGGCGAGCCAGCCGAGCTGCCAGGAGGAGCTGGGTCAGGATGTTCAGACCTCCTAGCAGCCCCCTCCCCACCCAGTCTCCACCTCAGGGAAGGGAGTGGTGGCTTGGGCTCCCAGGGGGGGAGGGCGCTAATTGGATTGGAACACTCCAGAAACATCAGCTGCTCCTCCCTGGGGGAGGGGGTGGGGAAAGCTGCAGACTGTCTTTGTGGTTGGGTCTCAGCCTCTCCTCCCCAAAGTCTGGCCCTGACCTGTTCCTCACCTGGCCTCTGCCCATGGAGTGCCTTTCTGGGGCACAATGGCAAGCTGGTTGTGGTGACATGCATCAGATAGATAATCACCAAAATGAAATTCAGCCATGAAAAGGAGAGGATCATGATGCTATAGAAACTAAAGATATGGGGATTTGACCTGGTTTGGAGGGGGTAGGGAAGAGTCCAGATTTGCTCTGGCTCCCAAGCCAATGCCATAGTTACCTCATCCCTCAACATCCTCCCTTTTCTCAGAAGGCTTCTCTGATACATCAGCCAGTGCTACCTGGCCTTCGCTGAACTCTGGGAGCATTTTCTTTCTTTTACCTCATATGGCACCAAGACAGCTGCCTTGTCATCGAAGTGTATTTCTCTTTCTTCCCCCGATTAAACTACTGTATAAGCTTCTAAAGGGCCAGCTCATATACTTCTGTGTATGGCCCACTTTGACCATGAAGAACAAGACTGAGATTTTAAGAGTTGTGTTTAGGTACGAGTACGCTTTGTCAACATACTCACCCTGGGAAGCCTCTAATATTACTGCCTTTACAGCAACTCTTGGATTGGTTTTTGGACACTAGTATATCAGTTGGCATGGAGTTGACTCTGACTCATGGTGACCCCATGTGTGTTAGCATACAACAGTGCTCCATAGGGTTTTCAATAGCTGATTTTTGAGAAGTAGATCACCAAGTCCTTCTTCCAAGGCACCTCTGGGTAGACTCAAACTTCCAACTTTTTGGTTAGCAACTGAGCACATTAACTATTTCCACCATCCAGGGACTCGTTGGAGACTAGTAAAACCTTATAAAATTCTTCTAGGCTTGGGGAGGGGAGGAGATTTCAGTGACAGGCTGAGTGACATTAAGCTAACAGGTGGGCTACAGAGACAGTGAGTGGTCCAGACGCTGCATGCCAGCAGGCAGAGGTGCTACGTGAGTGCGTGCATGCGTATGATGGGCATACAAGGACAGCTTTCACAATCTATAAGAAGCCTTGGGAGTCTTATGTATTCAAACAGCAAGTCTTCATTCAATCTGGCTTAGTGAGGCAGTATATAATGTGTAATCTCTCCTTCTTCCTTCCTCATGGATTGAGTTCCTACTGTGCTAGGCACTGGGGATCAGAGAATGATTAATTTGGTATCATTCCATATTTGTAAGGAGAAAAACAAAAGGATTGTGAACGGGATATTTGGAGTCCCTGGGTGGCACAGTTACGATTGGCAGTTCAAATCCAACCAGAGCAACCTCGGAAGAAAGACCTGGTGATCTGCTTTCAAAAGGTTACAGCCTTGAAAACTCTATGAAGCATTTCTACTCTGACACACATGGGGTTGTCATGAGTCCAGAGGGGACATTTAGAGTCCCTGGATGATGTAAACAGTTAATGTGCTTGGCTGCTGACTGAATGGAAGTTTGAGCCCACCCAGAGACACCTTGGAAGAAAGTCCTGGTGATCTACTTTCTAACAATCAGCCATGGAAAACCCTATGGAGGATAGTTCTATTCTGACACATATGGGGTCACCACGAGTCAGAGTCAACTCCACGGTAACTGGTTAGGCTAGGTTAGGGGACATGTGCCATGCCTTTTGATCACCAGTTTCTTTTGATCAACTTATGCATGTAGATTTGTTCAGTGTTATAAATCGCACTTCTCCAAAGTAAAGGGAAAAATTGCTTTCCCACACCCCCTTGCAGCTAAAGTGTAGGCATGTGAACTAGGTTCCACCAATTAGATGTACCCACATGAGATTTTTTTAACTTGGAAGAGAACAACTGAGGAAGCAGTTATCCTGGGAAAGATGGTGGAGGAGGCATCTCGTCTTTAGACCAACTGGAGAGGTGTTCTGGTATCTGATGTCCAACATTGCTGGGGAGGGAGTGAGGTGAGTTGTAGTTTGTGCTGAAAGGTAGAGGTAGCTGCAATGGTGGCCTTGCATGTGGTCTGGGCATCAGTTCTGAGTACTGAGCCTTAGTACCGGTCTTCCCTTCTGGATTCTGTGAGCCTCCTTATCCTTTAATAAGTTCCTTTTTTGTTAGAGTGGATTCTGTTGTTTGCAACTAAAAACCCTAACTAATAATGAATGAATGGATGGGTGGTGAGTGAACAGTGAGTGGGTGTGTGAATGAGGGTGGGTGGAAGACTGGATGAAGAGTGGGTGGGTGAGTGGATGAAGGGTGGGTGGGGGAGTGGATGAAGGGTGGGTGGGTGAGTGGTTGAATGGATTGGTGGGTAGAGGATGGGTGGGTGGATGAAAGGTGAGTGGTTAGACACCAAAATATTAAGAGTGGTTTTTGGGGAGATGGGCTTCTAGATTATTTAAATTTTTTTTTCTTTTTTGTTTCCTGTATTTTCTTATTTTTTACAATGAAAGCATGTTATTTGAATAATAATATAAAAGAAGGTATCAGGAACCCAGCCCTGGAAGAGCTTACAGTCCAGCAGGAGGTAGGAGGTCTTACCAAGGGGTATGGGGCACAGGGAAAATAGAATCCGACTCTGAAGACCCGGGGGTTCTGAGCCAGTGTGAGCACTGAGGGGCCCTGACTGTGGACTCAGATCCCATTTCTCACCATGCCTGCCCTGATCACCAGCAAAAAGCCATCTCTCACTCCCTCCCCCTCCTCTGACCCCACGTCCAGAACTGTCCCCACCACTCAGAGTCACACACTTGGCTCATCCTGCCTTGTGACATCGTTCCTATTGTTACCCAACAACCCTATTTTACTTTGGGTGAGGATGACATGCTTGTGACTCATCCCATATTGTTCTCCCAGCTCTGGACGCCCAGCAGCACTGACTGTCCCTCAGCTGGCATGTGCCACAGGCTTGTTCTGCAGCTACTTCTCACATGGGCATCGCCCAGCGTAGACTGTCAGCTCCACACTTGGGTGATTTTTGCAAACCTTGTTCCCAACAGCTTTACGAGAAGTAGGCTTTTAGGATATGCTCATTGAAGTTGAGGATCATATTGTGAAATTTTTTACATGGATGACTTTATAGTGAAATTATAAGCTTTGTGAGCAGTGCCCTTTCATTCATTTGCAGAGGTTGCCATGAGTTAGAATCAACTCTACAGCAAAGGATTTGGATTTTTTTTTTTTTTTTAATGATGTGCCAGGTACTCTGCTGAGTGCTGGGGACAAAAGAAATGAAAAAATGAATAAGGCGCAAACCCTCCCCTCAAGGCATTCACGGGTTCGTGGCAAGAAACATATACAGACAAGTAAGTGAGGAAAAGTGTTACAAGAGCTCTGATAGAGAGTGCAGGGTAGAGAAGTGAGTGGTTGGGGCAGAAAAGGCTTTTTCACAAGAACTTTATCACATGCTTACTCCAGGCCTGTGGCTCTGTTCTCAGCACCTTGCATATGCTTATTTATTTAGTCCTCACAACAGCAATAAGGCAGGTACTATTATTACCTCCATGTTACACGTGAGGAAACTGAAGCCCTGGCAGGCTGAATGTGTCACAGGGCTGCACAGCTGGGAGACTGCAGAGCTGGGCTCACACCCAGGCTGCTCAGCTCTAGCATCCGGAGCTCAACCACTGCACCATACTGCCTTGAGTTGCTTCTGGAAAGGCCAATGAGTGATTGCGAGGCGTGGAGCCTTCTAGTGTGGGCGCCCAAGGCCCAGGGCATAGAGTGGATGGGACAGGGTGTATGGGGACGGGGAGGGCAGCCACTGTTCTAAAAATAATAAGTGAGAACTTACGGCCACAGCTTTGGACTTCACATTCCTTTTGTGCCTTGATGGGTAATTTTGGAGTGGAAGAGTGACTGATCTAAGCAAAATGGTAAAGTTGGCAAAATAGCCTTCTCTTCCCCAGGTGAAGGGTAAGAGCCCTGGCTTTGGAGTCAGAGGGACTTGGGATCCAGTCCCAACCCAGCCTCTGACCAGCTGAGTGACCTTGGGCAAGTCACTCAATATCTCTGAGCCTCAGTTCTCTCGACTGTTAAATGAGTATAATAATTTCATTGTGTTGATATAGGATTAAATGAGATAATGCATGTAGATGGCTTAGAACAATACCTGACAAAGAGCAAGCCCGCCCAAAATGGCACGTATTTGATTTTAAGTCCACAATCCCTTGTCAACAACCCCAAAAGCCTAAAAGCTCTGGAAACAAAACACATTGGACAACAAAACCTGATCTGGAATGATGGGAGGCTATTTACAGTGTTTATTTATTCCCACAGAGTGTGGTTATTCATACATTTCATTGCAGAAATATTAATGTGTTAGATTACAGGATTCCATCCTAGATCCCGCTAGGGGCATTACAAAATATTGTGTGAGAGTTCCAAAACTGAGGCACTTGACTTGTATCAGAATAATCGTCCCTGGTCAGAGCCCTGACTCCATCTTAGCTATTGCTTATACGTAACAAAGGAAACGTTTTTTTCTCTGTGTTAAACTAAAGATATGGAAATAATGTTCGTAACAAAGGAAACGTTTTTTTCTCTGTGTTAAACTAAAGATATGGAAATAATGTTCCTAAGGGAGGGTCTTGACACAAGACCCTCATCAGAAATTCCCTCAGCAGCCCTCAGGAAATGTTTTAAGAAAACTACCTTATGACCATTCTGTCAAACCCTCCTTACCGTATTCAAATTTACCAATCCAAATAGCCCACATTCGTGTTTCCAACCAATCACCGTAAAGCCTCCGCCCCCTTGAATTGTCCCGCCTCCGGCTTCTCTGATCTTAATGACTTCTTATCACAATACTGTACCTTTAGTTCTTGATTTTACCTCACAAATATGCCTCTATTATTCCACCGTTTTGGAGCGTTTGATTTCACTTTGTAAGATCAGACGTGTCCTCGATTCGAAGTGCTTTGAATCTTCGATAAATCTCTGATTTTATTTTAACAGAGTACATGTTCTCACTAGCTGACAGTATATAGTACAAGCACTGTGTTGCTTTTCTAAAATCTGAATTGCAAAACATTTGACCCCAAAGCCTTCAGATAAGGGATTTGAACTTGCATTATGTCCCCTCTGAACCCTCTCTCCACTTCTGGCCCCTTCTTACCTCAACTGCTCAATTGGCCCTTGGCCTTCTAGATTCAACCCTTCCCTCCAAGAGAAATATATATACACCCACACACCCTTTGGGCCTCTCCACACACCTGTCTCCCCATGCCAAGCCCCTTTGCTCTCAACTATTCCTCCACTTTTTCATCAACCCTACTGACTTTAATTGCTCTTTTCCCCCTGTGCCCTGGTCAAGAAGACAGACTTTGGACTACTCTGGCAGTAGGGATTCATCCAGTTGTGACCTGCTCATGGACTTCAGAGTTACTGCAAGAAATCCATATGCCTATTTGCACTCCAAATATTGTCTGCTCATGGTATCAATCATTTCAGGTGCATAACTGCGCTGCTCCTTTTCAACTGTGCCGAAGCCCTAGTTGTTTTTTTGTCGTTGTGAGACCAAAACTCAAAATATAACTTCTCACATTTGCAGGCTTGCAACAATTTTTGAAGGTAAAAAGGAGTAGTCATGCTGGAGCAGGTTGGAAACCACTGAGCTGGGCTGTCAAGGCAATGTGTCATTCCCCTTTGGCAGACAGGAGTCATGAGACCTGAGCTCGAGTTCTACCTCCTCCTCTGGCTGGTCAGATGAACTTGAGGGCAGCCTCGTGTGACTTGGAGAACTTGGGTTTCTTCATCCTGGAGCAAGATAATGAACAGTGTTTAGCAGGATTGTCAGGAAGATTAAATGAAATAATGAAAGGGCTTTGAAAACTGAAGTGTTGCACAAATGTAAGGATTGTGGTTGTCATCTTCGTACTCATATTGTCAGCTTCTTTTTTTTTTTGTAGTAAATATGTATCAAACAAAACATTACCATCTCAACAGTTTAACATGTACAGTTCAATGGGATTATGTTGATCATGTTCAACCATCACCCTTATCTGTTTCTGATTTTCTTCTATCTTATTGTCAGTTTCTTAAGGGCAGGGACCATGTCTTCTGTTCTCTCAGTGATACCCCACCCTGATCACCCCCTGCACTCAGCACCCGACTGGGCATATAAAAACCCCATTGCAGTCAAGCAGATTCCAACTCATAGCGGCCCCATAAGAGAAGACCTCATAAAAAACACTGCAAAGTAACTGGTACAGTAGCTTAGCAAATGGAAGTTGCCTAAGAAATTGCACCTGTCGTACGGACAGGCAGTATAGTCAGGTGGCATGGGGTCTGGTTCGAATCTTCTCTCTTCCACTTGCTATCTACATGACCTTGTATAAGGTTAGCGCTTCTGTGCCCTAGTGTCCTCATCTTCACACATAGCTGATAATAAAAGGTTGTTGTGAGAATTAGAGTTTAGTGTATGTAACAAGGAGCCCTGGTGGTGCAGTGGTTAAGCTCTCGGCTGCCAGCCCACCAACCATTCGCTCCGAGGGAGGAAGAGAGGAAGACATGGCAATCTGCTTCCGTAAACATTACTCATTGCTGTCAAGTCCATTCTGACTCATAACGACCCTGTAGGATAGAGTAGAACTACACCATAGGGTTTCCAAGGCTGTAACCAGTATGGAAGCAGACTGCCAATGGGGCAGCACTACACTGTCCTATAGGGTCACTATAAGTCAGAATTGACTGACAGCAATGGGTTTGGTTTTGGTTTTTTAGTGTATGTAACAGGAGTCCCTGGGTGGAGTATACGGTTGAGCACTTGATTACTAACCAAGAGGTTGATGGTTCAAACCCACCCAGATGCACCTTGGAAGAAAGACCTGGTGATCTGCTCTCGAAAAGTCATGGCCATGAAAACCCTATAGAGCACAGTTCTCTGCACACATGGGGTCACCATGAGTCAGAATCAACTCAATGGCAATGCGTTAGTCTATATAACAGAGCCTGGCACAAATCAAGCACTATGTAAGTATCAGCAGTTGTTATTATTTACTATTATATGCTCAGAGCCCTGATTACGCAGTGTTTGGCTGCTAACCAAAATGTTGGTGGTTCAAATCCACCAGCTGCTCCTTGGAAACCCTATGAGTAGTTCTACTCTGTCCTGTAGGGTCACTATGAGTCGAAATGGACTCGTTGGCAGTGGGTTTGATTTTGGTATTATATACTCAGCGATTCTGCAGAGGTGATGTGAAAAGGTTGCCAGACTGGAAAGGAGGAGATTTAGCTTCTGGTCTTTGTTCAAAGACACGGCAAGATCTTCAAAGACAGTCGGATGCCCAGGCCAGCCTCTCCAGGTCAGCACAAATAATGTAGCAGTAAATATGCTTAGACATCATTGCCCACAGGTGTGGGCTAGATCTCTAGCCCAGACATTGCAAGTAAAAGGCATGCGCATTTAACATTTTGACAGATACTGCAATTGTCCTATACTTGGGCATTTCTGTTTGCATTCCCTCCTGCCCAAACAACAGTGCGTTTCCCCAGACCCTCACCAACCAAATTTTTAAGTTCAAATCTTATTAGCTTTTTGACTAGGCAATATTTGCACGGGGTCCCTGAGTGGCGCAAATGGTTAAGCGCTTGGCTGCTAACTGGAAGGTTGGAGGTTTGAATCCACCCAGAGTGCCTCGGAAGAAAGCCCTGGCTGTCTGCTTCCCAAAAAGTTAGCTATTAAAAACCCTACCGAGCACAGTTCTACTCTGACACGCATGGGATCACCATGAATCAGAGTTGACTCCAGGGCAACTGGCTTTAATATTTGCACATGCCACAAAATTCAGAAGGAGCATACAGTGAGAAGTCTCCTCATCCCTGTCCTAGCCATCCAGGTCTTCTCCCCAGAAACACAAACTTTGCTCTCAATCTATGTATCTGGTAAGTGGAAAATGCTATCTCCCTAAATAAATCTCACTATCATTTTTATGTGAAAGCTAACCAGGAGTAGAATGTTGCATTTGAACGAACTCTAAGATAAAGCTGGAGACTTCAAAGGTATTTCATGCTCAAGGGTGGGGCGGTGGGGAACTACCTCAGGCTCTGCCTCCTCTCCTCTTGGGGGAAAACTTTGCACATCTCTGAGTTAGCCTGTTAAGTCCAAGCTTGAAGACGCCCCCTGCTTCCCTTGATTAAGTTGAGTTTTCCTCATCACTTCAGTCAGCTGTTTATAATCCATCCCTCCACCTCTTCTTACCTTTGTCGTGGTCCCCACCATGCTGCCTGACCTTGAGTCAGTCATCTCCTCACTTGGAAACTGTGAAGGAGTTGAACTTGGATTAGGCCTCTTCCCTGGGTAACATTCCAGGACTGATCAACTAATTCACATTAGGGTGTAGATGACTGATAACAGCTTAATGTGTTACCTCTCCTGTGGGTGGAAACATTTTAGGCGATGCAATTTCTCATCCCAAAGGAATGAGTCTGCATGGTGCAATTTCAGGCATGATCGCAGGTGGGTGGGGAAGGTGTGGGGGAGGGAGCACCATTTCTGACACTCTTCCAGTGGGCACTGTGGCCCCAGCCTGCTCCATCCAAGGGTGGTGTTGACCTGCGGGTTCCTGCCTGCTGGCTTCCCTCCAGAACCCACCCCACACTCATTTCTCTCAGACAGTAGCCAAGAGCAGGGTTTTGTCATACAGAAAAATGCCTCATCAAGGAAACCCACGTGTGTGCCCTGGGAAACTACACTGTGCCCTGGGGCAAGGGGTGCGGTGGGGGTGTTTGGCCACCTGACTTCCAGGCTCTCGGGTCACTTCCCATCCTGTGTGGTGAGGAAATCTCCACTGGAGTGCCCTCAGCTCTCTGCCAGAACAGGTGGTCTCATCACACCTGGATCCACTTAGGGAGAAGGGCTGTGCCAAACAATGTCTGCTTTTGCTTTCTGAAGGCAGTTTGGTTTGGCTTCTGAATTGTCAGGGAGGGTGTGAGGCGGGGAGTGGCCCAGAGGCTGCCATTAAAACCCAAACTAGCTGCTGTAGAGTCGATTCCAACTCACTGCGACCCGGTGTGTGTCAGAGTAGAACTGTGCTCCATAGTGTTTTCAGTGGCCGATTTTTTGGCAGTAGATTACCAGGCCTTTCTTCTGGGTGGACTCGAACCTCCAACCTTTCAGTTAGCCGTTTGGACCTCCCAGGGACTTTAGGCTGCCATTAGCCCATCAGGCACAGAAAAGGAGTCCTTCTGGTGGGTCAAGTGCATGGCACTGTAACCCAGCACGCAATCTTGGCCAGCCCCCTCTGAAGTGGCATTTTGTCCCATCCTCTGTTTGGGCCTCCCTTCAGTGGAGGTTGCTGAGGGAGCCAGCTATGCTCTGGCCAAAACAGTGGTGGATGGGATGGAAGCCAGGGGCAGCGGTCAGTGTACCTGCTCTGTTGACAGTGCCAAGACGACCAGACCAGATCCGAGTGGCCGTTCCTCGATCTCCATCCGAATCTCCACCATCAAGCCACTTCCTCCTCCCTGGACCAGGACTGCTTCTCAAGACCTCTTGATCTTAAACTGTGAATTATAAAGTATACAGAGCTCTGTTATTGTTGTTAGGTGCTGTTGAGTCGGTTCCAACTCATAGTGACCCTAAATACAGCAGAACGAAACACTGCCCAGTCCTGTGCCATCCTTACAATTATTCTTATCTTTGAGCCCATTGTTGCAGCCACTGTGTCAATCCATCTCATTGAGGGTCTTCCTCTTTTTCACTGACCCTCTACTTTATCAAGCATGATGTCCTTCTCCAGGGACTGATCCCTCCTGATAACGTGTCCAAAGTAAGTGAGACAAAGTCTCACTTAAGAGCATTCTGGCTGTACTTTTTCCAAGACAGATTTGTTTGTTCTTCTGGCAGTCCATGGTATATTCAATATTCTTTGCCAACACCGTAATTCAAATGCATCAATTCTTCTTCCGTCTTCCTTATTCATTGTCTAGTTTTTGCATGCGTATCAGGCAATTGAAAATACCATGGCTTGGGTCAGGCACACCTTAGTCCTCAAGGTGACATCTTTGCTTTTTAACACTTTAAAGAGGTCTTTTGTGGCAGATTTGCCCAATGCCACATGTTGTTTGATTTCTTGGCTGCTGCTTTCATGGGTGTTGATTGTGGATCCAGATAAAATGAAAACCTTGACAACTTCAGTCTTTGCTCTGTTTATCATGACGTTGCTTACTGGTCCAGTTGTGAGGATTTTTGTTTTCTTTACCTTAAAGCGTAATCCTTACTGAAGGCTGTAGTCTTTGATCTTCATCAGTAGATTCCAGACATGCAGAGTCTCAGACCCACCCTAGATTACCGAATCAGAATCTACATATTCACAAGATACCAAATTGATTCGTATGCACATTCATGTTTGGGAAACACTGGTCTAGATGAAAGGAGCTCTGGTGGGTCAGTGGTTAAGCACTACACCGCTAACCAAAAGGTCGGTGGTTGGAACCCACAAGATGCTCCAGGAGAGAACGGCGTGGCAGTCAGCTTCTGTAAAGATTATAGCCTTGGAAACCGTATGGGGCATTCTACTCTGTCCTACAGGGTTGCTGTGAGTCATGGGTTTACGATCTAGATGATGCATGCCTTAGAGAGGTAGAAAGGAAGGGGATGGAAGTTCCCAGGGTGGGGAGGCCCCTTCTGAGGTAGAGGCCACAAGTCTGGTTCAATGGAGGGAACTGGACACACAGGAAGAGGCTAAGCAACATGCACGAGGACAACATGCTGAAATAGACTACAGAATGTTTTAGTTTTGATTTCATTTTTTTATTGTGGTAAGTATATAGGTAACAAGACATTTGCCATTTCTACAATCTTCACGTGTACAATTCAGTGACATTACATCAATTACATTCATCATGTTGTTCAACCTTCACCATTAACCTTTCCCAAATTTTTCCATTACCTGTAACAGAAGCTCAGTGTCCCTTAGCATCCCCTACTGATTTCATTTTTAATATGTAATCCTCTTAATAGTTAAATTCTGAGGATACGGAAGGGGGTATGTAGGAAATAGTTTCTCTACTGCTTCTGTCTCCCAGACACTTCCCTTCCAAAGGCAACTTATGTTACCAGTTTCTTATGTGGCCTAGAGACATGAGCTATTCTTTTTTTTTAAATTTTTTTTTATATTGTACTTTAGATGAAGGTTTGCAGAACAAATAGTTTCTCATTAAACAGTTAGTACACATATTGTTTTAGGACAATGATTAACAAACCCACGACATGTCAACACTGTCCCTTCTTGGGTTCCCTATTACCAGCTTTCCTGTCCCCTCCTGCCTTCTAGTCCTTGTCCCTGGACTATTGTGCCCCATTAGTCTCGTTTTGTTTTATGGGGCTGTCTAATCTTTGGCTAAATGGTCAACCTAGGGAGTGACTTCATTACTGAGCTAAAAGGTTGTCTGGGGGGCCATACTCTCAGGGTTTCTCCAGTCTCAGTCAGGCCAGTAAGAGACATGAGATATTCTGCAAATAAAAGTATGGGTGTGTGTGTGTGTGTGTGTATTACTTACCCCTCCTTTTATAAAAATTCAAATGTTAGCCCGCCACATGATATTCTGGATCTTGTTTTTTTCACTTAACAATGCATCTTGGAGATCATTCTAAATCAATATGTAAAGAAGATTCTGGATTGTTTTTCACCTGAATACTATTCCATTGTAAGGATGAGCTTTAATTTATACTGCCTGGTCCCTACTTTTAGGTTTTTTTTTTAATAATATTGTATTGCATTTTAGGTGAAAGTTTACACAGGAAATTAGGTTCCTATTTAACAGTTCTTATTGAAATTGTTCCATGACATTGGTTAGAGTTTTCACAATGTGTCAGCATTCTCATTATTTCCATTCTGTTTGTTCTGTTTCCATTGATCTAGCTTCCCTTCCCTTCCTTGCCTTCTTGTCTTTGCTTTTGGGTAAATGTTGACCATTTAATCTCATATAGTTGATTGTTTAAGGGAGCACATTACTTACGGGTGATACTGTTTATTTTATAAACAAATGTATTATTTGGTTGAAAGGTGACCTGCAGAAATAGCTTCAGTTCCAAGTTCAAAGGGTATTTTAGGATGATAGTCTCAGGGGTTCCGCTAGTCTCTATCGGTCCAGTAGGTCTGGATTTTTTTTAAGAATTTGAATTTTGTTCTCATTTTTCTCCCATTCTATCCAGGACCTTCTATTGTGTCCCTGGTCAGAAAGGTCAATAGTGGTAGCTGGGCACCATCTCATTCTTCTGGTCTCAGGTTAGAAGAGGCCATAGTTTGTGTGGGCTATTAGTCCTGTGGACTAATTTCTTCTTTGAGCCTTTGGTTTCTTTCATTCTTTTTGCTCCGTACGAGTAGAGACCAATAGTTGTATCTTAGATGGCTGCTGGAAAGTTTTTAAGACCGCAGATGCTACTCACTAAACTAGGATGTAGAACATTATCTTTATGGATTATGTTATGCCAATTGACTAAGTTGACCCCAGAGACTATGGTCCTAAACCTTTTAACCCAGTAAACCAATCCCATGGGTCATTTGGATATGTCTAGGAAGACTCCATAACTGTACTCCCTATGTGCTTTGTTATATATATGGATATATATGCAGCACACACAAACGTGTATATACATATGCCTATAGGTACACCTATACATGCACATGCATTTACTCACATGTGCCTTCCTATACACATACGTGCACACATATCTACCTATGTAACCACACACGTTTTCTGGTTGTTACAGTTGTTGCAAAATTGTGTGTATTATAGCATTTAAGGAAATTGTCCCTTTGTGTGTGTGTGTACTTCTTACTGTCTTTATTTACTTTGGTCGAGTTGTACTGAGTTCACTCATATTTGGGGTTGCCTTTCCCATCACCAAAAATAACAAGTGTCTGCTATCTAGAAAGTGATTCCCACTCCTTCTCCCTCCCATTCCTGGTAACCATCAAAGAATGGTGCTTTCTATTCTATATATATATCTATTCTTAACTTTTTATAACAGTGGTACCATACAATATTCGTCCTTCTGTGATTGACTTATTTCACTCAGCATAATGTCCTCCAGATTCATGCATGTTATAAGATGTTTTGCGGACTCCTCATTGTTCTTTATAGTCGCATAGTATTCCATTGTATGTATGTACCACAATTTCTTTATCCATGCATCTGTTGATGGACACTTAGGTTGCTTCCATCTTTTTGATACTGTGAATAATACTGTAATGAACACAGGTGTGCGTATATCTATTTGTGTCGCTGCTCTTATATCTCTAGGATGCATACCTAGGAGTGAGATTGCTGGATCATAAGGTATTTCTATTTCTAGCTTTTTGAGGAAGTGTCATACTGTTTTCCATACTGGCTGTACAATTCTACAATCCCACCAGCCATGTCAGAGTTCCAATCTCACCACAACCTAGTCAGCACTTGTTGTTTTCTGTTTTTTTGATCATTGCCATTTTTTGCAGGGGTGAGATGGTATCTCATTGTAGTTTTGATTTGCATCTCTCTAATGGCTAATGGGAGCCCTGATGGCACAGTGGTTAAGAGCTTGGCTGCTAACCCAAAGTTCAGCAGTTCGAATTCACCAGCTGCTCCTTGGAAACCCTATGGGGCAGTTCTACTCTGTCCTATGGGGTCACTGTGAGTCAGAATTAATTTGATGACAGCGGATTTGTTGTCAATGGCTAATGATCATGACTATCTTTTCATGTATTTGTTGGCCACCTGAATGTCCTCTTTGGTGAAGTGTCTGTTCATATCCTTTACCCATTTTTTGATTGGATTACTTGTCTTTTTGTTGTTCAGTTGTTGAATTTTTCTATATATTTTAGAGATTAGACCCTTATCCGATATGTCATTGCCAAAGATTTTTCCCAGTCTGTAGGTTCTCTTTTTACTCCCTTGGTAAAGTCTTTTGATAAGCATAAGTATTTAATTAAAAAAAAAATTTTTTTTTTTATTGTACTTTAGATGAAGATTTACAGAACAAATAGTTTCTCATTAAACAGTCAGTACATATACTGTTTTATGACATTGGTTAACAACCCCACGACATGTCAACACTCTCCCTTCTTGACCTTGGAGGACCTTTTTTTTTTTGTTTGTTTTTGTTTTTGTTTTTGGTGAAAATATACATAGCTAAAGTTACACCATTTCAAAAGTTTCTAAATGTATAATTCAGTGACATCGATTATATTCTTCCAGTTGTGCTGCTATTCTCACTATCGTTTTCCAAATTATTCCATCACCATTATCTTCAACTCACTGCCCCCTAGGCTTTCCATCAAACCGTTTGAGTTGCTGTTGTCAATTAGATCTCACATAGATAATTCTTTTTTTCTTTTTGGACCTTAGATGAAGGTTTGCAGAACGAATAGTTCCTCATTAACCAGTTGGTACACATATTGCCTTATGACAATGGTTAACAACCCCCTGACATGTCAACACTGTCCCTTCTCAACCTTGGGTTCCCTATCACCAGCTTTCTTGTCCCTTCCTGCCTACTTGCCCTTGTCCCTGGACTGCTGTGCCTCATTAGTCCCGTTTTATTTTATGAGGCTGTCCAATCCCCGGCTGAACGGTGAACTTAGGGAGTGCCTTCACCACTGAGCTAAAAGGGTGTCCGGGGGCCATACTCTCAGGGTTTCTCCAGTCTGTCAGACCAGTAAATCTGGTCTTTTTTTGAGAGTTAGAATTTTTTTCTACATCCTTTTCCAGCTTTGTCCAGGACCCTCTATTGTGATCCTGGTCAGAGCAGTCAGTGGTGGTAGCCGGGCACCATCTAGCTGTACTGGACTCAGTCTGGTGGAGGCCGTGGTAGCTGTGGTCCATTAGTCCTTTGGACTAATCTTTGCCTTGTATTTTGTTCTCTTCATCTTCCTTGCTCCCGAAGGGGTGAGACCAGTGGAATATCTTAGATGGCTGCTCACAGGCTTTTAAGACCCTAGATGCTACTCACCAAGGTAGAAGGTAGAACATTTATAAACTGTGTTATGCCAACTGAGCTAGATGTTCCCTGAGACCATGGTCCCCAGAGCCCTCCGCCCAGCAATACAGTCCCTCAGGGAGTTTGGAAGTGTCTATGGAGCTTCCATGACCTTTCCTTGTACAAGTTGTGCTGGCTTCCCCAGTACTGTGTTCTGTTACCCTTCACCAAAGTTACCACTTATCTACAGTATTTAATATTTAGGAGGTACCAGTTATCTAATTTATCTTCTGTTGTTTGTGCATTTTTAGTTGTGTTTGATAGGTTATTTATGTCAAAAATTAGGTGCGCTAGTTTTGTTCCTATGTTATCTTCCAGGAACTTAATAGTTTTAGCTTTAACATTTAGGTCTTTGATCCATTTTGAGTTAGTTTTTGTGCATGGCATGAGGTATAGATCCTGTTTCATTTTTCTACAAATGGATATCTAGTTTTTAGGTTATTTTTAATGGTCTAGTTGTTGCATGCCTTGGGGAGTGTCTTAGTTAGCTAGTGCTACTCTAACAGAAATACCACAAATGAATGGCGTTAACAAACAGGTTTCTTCTCTCACAATCTAGTAGGCTAGAAGTCTAAATTCAGGGCGCCAGTTTGAGGGAAAGGCTTTCTCTCTCTGTCAGCTTTGGAGGAAAGTCCCTGTCATCAATCTTCCCCTGCTCTAGGAGGTTGTCAGCGCAGGGACCCTGGACCCAAAGGACATGTGCTCCTGGCTCTCCTTTTTGGTCGTATGAGGTCCCCATGTCTCACTGATCACTTCTCTCTTTTATATCTCATAAGAGATTGATTTCAGACACAACCTAATCTTGCAGATTGAGTCCTGCCTCACTAACGTAACTGCTGATAATTCCACCTTATTAACATCATAGAGGTAGGATTTACAACACACTGGAAAATCACATCAGATGACAACAAGGTGGACAATCACACAGTACTGGGAATCATGCCTAACCAAATTGATACACATTTAGGGGGACACAATTCAATCCATAACAGGGAGGTAGCAAGGAATGAGACGGAAGCTCCCAGGGGAGGGAAGCTAATTTTAGAACCTTAGAAACTGGAAGATCATTGAGTCTAAACTCCCACCCAGCTTAAGAATTCTTTCACAGCATCCTCCTGGATTTCTGAGACCTAGTAGTGAGGTTACCATCTCTGGGAAGTCCAACCTCCCTCTCGCCTCCCATTGCCCTTGCACATACCTTTGCCAGAGCCCTAATCACATGATATTGTAATTATTTAGGTGTCATGGATTGAATTGTGTCCCCCAAAAATCTGTCAGCTTGGCTGGGTCATGATTCCCAGTGTTGTATAACCGTGTACCATTTTGTAATCTGATGCGATTTCCTTATGTGTTGCAAATTCAATCACTATGATGTAACAAAATGGATTAGTGGCAATTATACTGATGAGATATACAAGATTGGATAGTGTGTTGAGCCAATCTCTTTTGAGATATAAAAGAGGGAAGTGAGTGGAGACACCTGGGAACCTCATACCACCAAGAAGGCAGTCCCGGGAGCAGAGTGCATACTTTGGACCTGAGGTTCCTGCATTGAGATGCTCGCAGACCAAGGGAAGACCAATGCATTACAAGGACCTTCCTCCAGAGCCAACAGAGAGAGAAAACCTTCTCCTGGAGCTAGTGCCCTGAATTTGGACTTGTAGCCTACTGGAATATGAGAGAATAAACTTCTCGTTGTTAAAGGCATCCACTTGTGGTGTTTCTGTTATAGCAGCACTAGATGACTAAGACATTAGGCAAAGGCATTATAACATTTACTTTTGTATCCTCTTGCCCTTGCTCCATTGTGATGCATACTGGGTGCTCAACCAATGTGAATGAAATTGAACTCATCATCCGTGAGAGGGGAATCATCCAAATCCTGCTACTTGAACACATCTAGCGACAGGGATCTCACTTTCTCCAAAGTCCATTCTGTCTTTGAGAGAAGGTATCAAACAGTCCTTTGATTGAACAGTCTGCCTCACAGATGACTTTATCCTCTGGATCTTAGTGCAATCTTCTAAAACAATATAGAAATTTAATCCTTCTTTCAGATATTTAAGACAACCACCTTTCTCCAAGCCAGGGACTCCCAATTCCTCATGCGTCCTGGATCCAGATCCTTCCCTTTCTAGCATTTTCTTCCACTTTTCAGTTTGTATATGATCCTTCTAGAAACTGATGTCTGATCACTACACATCTATTAGAATGATTAAAGTTAAAAAAACTGACCATACCAAGTGTTGGCGAGGATGTGGAGCAACTGAAAACTTAAACACTGTTGGCTGGGAATGTAAAATGGTACAGGCATTTGGAAAACAGTTTGACAGTTTCTTAAAAAGTTAAATATACATCTTTTCTATGACCCCGCCTGATGGAATAAGAGGTGGCACAGTGTGGTGGAAAGAATATGAACACTGAGATTATTCCTTTGACTGGAAGCTCAGGCTGGGTAAGTTAGCCTCTCTGAGTCTGTTTCCTCATCTGTAAAGTGGGGTCAATATTTCTGATCTCAGAAGTGTGATATTTCAGTGACATAGGAAAGAAACAAGCTTAGCACAGTGCCTCACCCATTGAGGCACTCAATGAAGAGAAGCTGACTCTGGCTCCATAACTCCTGCCTGTCAAAGTATTTTAAGATCTTCATTCTGTGTGTGCCAGATCTCTTGTATATAACATCTCCGTATTTGATTAGCAGAACTCCCTGCCTTTACTGGAGTTTCTAATGTGCACATTGGAGAAGGGGCCAAGATGGCAAAGTAGTCAGGCGCTTCTGGTGGACCCTCTTACAACAAAGACCCAAAAAAACAAGTGAATCAATTATGTATGACAATCTAGGGGCCCTGAACATCAAATGCAAAGTTGAGGAACCGGACTGAGCGGCAGGGGGAGGGAGAGATGGTTTGGAAGCAGCAAGGAGTTGCCAGACCTGACCTGGTGAGAGCCTGAGCCCTTCAGGCCTGATCAGCTCATGGGTGAGTGGTGAGGCAAGCAAGAAGTGGGGCTCGGGAGGCATATTCTGCATTGGGAGAGACCCAGTGGCAGAGAGTCTACTCGGTCACCCAGAATCACTGAGAAGCAGCCCTTGATCGGCAAAAGATAAGTACTTGTGTCTGGCCTACCGTGCAGATCAAAAACACCTCCCTTAGGGAAAAACCTCTTTCCCATTTACCTCCCCACTCCCTGCTCTGCACTGGGCCCTGGACCGGCTTCAGCAATTGCTGAGTCCCCTGGGCCGGAAGTAGGATCCATCACAAGCCCTGAACCATTCTTCCGGCCTTGGAGAGTGAATAAATTAACAAACAGGAGTAAAAATAAACTTCTGGCTCCCCTAAGCCAGGAACCCAGGGTAGGCACAGCTCCTTTGCCTAGGCATAGGCATAAGGGGTCCATGGACTTTGAGTGCCTTTTCCCCTGCATAGACTTGTGTAGGCCCATTTGAACAGCTTAGGCCCTCATTACCACAGTACAACAGGGTATATACCTGAAGTCTAACTTCAACTGTTTCAGCTGTGAAGTGGCAAGTTTGTAACATTTGACACTGCTCTGCTCATTAAGCAGGGTCTTCACTACGCACGTCAGGGGCCTGAGGACTGGTGGTTCCACCCACACCACCTACCCACCTCTGACAGGGACCCAAGAATTAGAGGTGGCTGCCAGTCCTTACAGCCAACAGCACTGGGTGCTCATAGTCTGGCTGCAAAACCCACCCACCTACGTGCTCTAGGGAACAGGGGCACACCTTCCTCCTGGACACTTGGGGGCAGCTGTCAGCCCCCTGCCTTGCTCAGAGTGTGTCCCCCTGCTGCAGCCAGATGCCTGTGCCGACACCAATCCCCCATGCCTGTCTAGGACTGTAGGTGAGAGCCTGCACCACACACTTGGTGACTATCTACCTGGGCACCTGAGCTGAATCCATATAGGAGGAGTGGGCAGATTCCTGAGCTCACATACTTAGTAACAGATCTAACCACCTGGTGACAGACAGTAGAGCTTCAAAGGTGCCAATAATCAAACTAGCTCACACAAGCAGCCTATTTGGGTATATCGAAACAAAACAAGAAGCTAGGACACAGTAAGCAAACATAAAATAAATAAATATAATAACTTATTGATGGCTCAGAGACAACAGTCAATATCAAATCACTAATGTGCACATTGGAGCCCTGATGGTGCAGTGGTTAAGAGCTAGGCTGCTGACCAAAAGATCGCCTGTTCAAATCCACCAGCCGCTCCTTGGAAACCCTATAGGGAAGTTCTATTCTGTCCTATAGGGTTGCTATGAGTCAGAATTGGCTCAACACCAACAGGTTTTGGTTTCTTGAATGTGTACAGTGAAAAGGGCCAGATCACAAACAGTCCCATGGCACACCACCATTGAATTTTCTCTAGATTGATTCACACACTCCTTGGGTTGGGAAAGATGAATTTAGTCCTACATTTTGCAGTGGTAATGGTTAATATGCAGGCAAATGTAGAAGATGTCAGAGGAGTGTGCGGATGAGACTGTATAAGGGGAACAGCAGCCTGTCTGACAGTGGGGAAGACCTGACCTGTGGTCTGGAATGGACAAACAAGTCCAGGGTGAATTGGAGAGCAAGTTCTCCCTGGTGGAAGAGAGACTCGGAACCTGTAGGTAACAGGAAAGGAGGCTAAGTAGACAGTGGTGAGTCTTAAAGTCCAAGTTGAGAAGTTTGGATTGGAAATCCTCACTGAGTCAGTCCTTGGGGTCAAGCCTTTGTCTCCTTGTTAAAACTAACCCAGGAACTCTATAGCCAGCATATTAAGTTATCATGGATCAGTTTACCAGTCAGCCATTATTAGTAGGTTTATCATCAGAAAGAGGAGATGGACGGCCATAGAGACATCACATGGGTGAATTTTGATGAGAAAGGTTGGAAAGATTCCTCGTTGTCTTAGGGGTCGGACAACTCTGGGCTTGTGTGGTGATTTCTCTATTCCCTAACAGCGTGTCCTTAACTGTTCTGTACCTCAGTTTTCTCATCTGTAAACTGGGGATAATATGGACACTGTGTAACAAGGATAAAAGAAAAAAGTTACATGCTAAGTATTTGCCACTTTTATCTTCTCCTCTTGCTGAAGAAGAAGGGTGCTTTGTCAGCTGCTCTGTTGGGATGCTGTTTCGAGTGAGGTGAAGTAGGGAAGAAGCCAGAGTGGGCCAAATTTCTTTAAATAAGAAAGGATGAAAAGGGAAGGAGGAGGAAGAGGTCAGCAGAACCAGTTCCAGGGTGTGAGAAGAGGGAAGTGGAGCAACTGTGTTGAGGTGTGGGATTTAGGGAGGGAGAGAAGAAGTCACCTATATGTTGTGTGATATATTTTCCCCCTTATACTTCCTCACTCAAGAGGCTTTCAGAAAAGACCTACTGTGTTACTTTCCAGCAGTGTTGGAATTCTGAGCTTTATTTGAATGCCTCAAGGTGACCCAGTACATCCGGGTTACATTTGCAAAATGTCTGACACATTGTAGCAAATGTCAACAAATGCTCCCATTATTATTCTAGAAGAGGACAGATCTGAGAGGTGGACGGATGAGTGCTGCACACATTCAAGGGGCAGACAGAACACCTCTCTGAGATACCAGGCTGCTAAACCAGTTGCCGTGGAGTTGACACTGACTCATGGCCACCCCATGTGTGTCAAAGTAGAACTGTGTCCATAGCGTTTCAGTGACTGATTTTTCAGGAGATCACCAGGCCTTCCTTCTGAGGCACCCCTGGGTGGAATCAAACCTTCAACCTTTTGGTTAACTAACCGTTTGCACCACCCAGAAACTCCATACTGGACTGCTACGTGAGATTAAAAAAGTGTTAGATCCTTAACTTCTCTCTAAAGCTGCACTGTCCAATATAGTAGCCACTAGCCACATGTGGTATTTAAATTTTAATTAAAATATTAAAAATTAAAAATTCAGTTTCTCAGTTGCACTTAGCCATATGTCAAGTGCTCAAGAGCTACATGTATCTAAACCAAACTCAAATCTGTTGCCATTGAGTTGATTCCAACTCATGGCAACCCCATGTATTACAGAGTAGAACTGCCCCATAGGGCTTTCTTGGCTGTAATCTTTACAGAAGCAGATCTCCAAGCCTTTCTTCCATGGTGCAGCTGGGTGGGTTGGAACCACCAATCTTTAGGTTAGTAGTCATCATGCGCAAACCATTTGTACAACCCACTAGTGGCTACCATAGCAGATATAGAACATTTCCATCAGCGTAGAAAGTTCTACTGGACAGCTCTACTTTAGGAAGATGAGGAAAAAGCCCAATTGGATTTGTTTGTTTCCTTGTTTATACCCTGACTTGTTCCTAAAAAAATCAGAGGTAGATGAGAACAGCCAGAGGCCATCAGACCAGTGCCCTCTGGCTGGAGACTGGAGAAGGCTGGTGTGTGGGCTGAACCAGGTCAGGGTGAACCAGTTCAGGGGTGGAGTAGTAGCAGAGAGAAGCCAGGCCCGAGTGCAGCTGAGCTCTGGGCCCCAGATAGGAAGTGGGAGGGAAAGCGGTGGTGGAGATGGTGTGGGAGTGAATGTCCAAGGACAAGGACATGTGCAATCAGATGTTGAGCAATGAGAGAGCTGCAGGAAAGAGTCTCTCCCATTCCTCTTAGCGATATATGGTGATCTGACCTGTTTAATCAAGGAGTCCCCTGTGTCCTTCTGTTCTCAGATACAAATTACAAATTCCAGCTAATCAGATGCAATTAAAGGAGATTGTTGGCTAGGTGCAACTTCTGACTTGCAGTGTCATGGGTAGGATGCCAGACCTAGATCTGTGCACGCTGCCGGCTGCCATCCGTGGAGCAGCCATGCCAGAGGCAGCAGGGCCTGGAAACATCCTTCTTCCTAATAGCTGATGTGAGTGGAAAGGCTCTCGCTGAAGGGAGCCGGGCCTTGGGTGCTTTCATACAGTATTTTCCAAGTACAGATACGCTCCGGGGATGGATTCCTACTTGAGGGCATATCAGACTTTAAAAATGTTCACTAAATTTGACTTTGTATTAAACTAGCTTCTTTGGATTAAAGAAAAGTCAAACTTCTATTAAGATGATTTTAATTTAAGCTTTGTTGGAAAGTTCAAAGTTAACACAGGATGGAATGAGATGCCAAGAGGAAGTTTCTTATTGCTTAATTTGAGATCATGTATTCCCGTAAATTTTATCTTTTACTTTCATTTTGAGGTAGAACGTATTTACAGCAAAGTGTATGCACTCATCTTTAAAGTACAACTCGATGAATTTTTACATATGTGTGTACCCATGTAACCTCCACCCAGATCAAGATACAGAACATTTCCAGCAACCTAAAAGGTTCCCTTGTACCCACTCCCAGCTAATCAAAGGTGACGTGGTAAGTCTACTGTGTATTATAAAATACCTCCAGCAGCGTCTAGGACAGCACCTGGTAAACAGACAAATATTCCTGAGCAAAGTCTATGAATATTGACATACTAAGTAGTGTAAATAAAGGCTATAAATAGCCTCACATCAGTTCAGATCAAGTTCTGCTGTCAGATGGGTTCACATCAGGTCAGGTTTTATAGTCAAAGGAGTTATGATAACACTTTTGGTTTTCAGAGGTTTGGAGATTGTGAAATTGTGAGTAAGGGACAGTGGGCGTGTTAGTTCTGAAAAGGCACTGGCTCTCTTGGAGGCAAACTTACTGGGTAGCATGAGGTTCCTCTGCAGATAGAAGGCTTCAGAAACCAGCTGCCGCCATAGAAGTGTGTGCAGAGCAGGGTCCACCAGGAACAGGCTCTCTTAACCAGGGATCTTGGAGGGTCTGCACGTGAACGGCTGACACTGAAGGCACAGCTATGCCCTTTGTATATGCATTTGGGCCTTTCTCTTGCGTCCCTATCTTTGCTTAGATTTTCAAAAGAAATCTGCTACATGAATCAGGTTAAGAGCTTCTGTTAAAGCAGTGCTTAGCCAGAGCCCCTCCACTATTGCCCTGGGTTCCCAAGGGCCATGAAGCTGATGTTTCAGTGACTGGCAGGGGAGGCGGCCAGAAGGGGCAAAAACTGGAGAAGGATGGGGGGAAAGGAGAAGAAGTTATGGCTACGGTGAACATGAGGGAAGCCAAGAAGAAAATACACACAGGCCTCCATGCAGGGCTGAATCCACAGGAGATTATCCCACGAATGGGAAAATAGAGGGTACGCCTTCAGTTTAGGAACCTGTGGGGGAGCACATACTATGAGCACTGGGGGTACAAAATGAATAAGACCTGCCTCCTGCTCAGGGCAACCTGTTTGGGGTACTTCTCTGACAAGGCCCATTTCCATTCCCCCAACCACAAAAGAAAACACACACCCAGCCAGCAGTGGCCTCACAGTGCAGACCTGAGGCTCCAGACCACTT
Organism: Trichechus manatus latirostris; assembly: GCF_000243295.1. Taxonomy (NCBI): domain Eukaryota; kingdom Metazoa; phylum Chordata; class Mammalia; order Sirenia; family Trichechidae; genus Trichechus; species Trichechus manatus. The sequence goes on along the minus strand of NW_004444001.1, from coordinate 1,802,183 downwards.
GGGCTCTCTCCCCCTACCCTCCATCAAAACTCTGCAGTCTTATGTCCCGTGTCCGTGAAGCGCAATGTAAAGGAAGGAGGAAGGAGGTCTTTGCTAACAGTGGCATGCAGTAACTCAAGGTGATATTTTGATCAGAGGCATGGAATATTGTAACTGGGGTCTAATTCCTCTCCACCACTTAGTTGTGTGACCTTGGGCAAGTCTCCTGCCCTGAGCCTCAGTTTCCTCATCTGTGGAATGAACTTATTAAGTCCATTACTCTCTACTTCTAAGGGGTTTTGTGAGGATCACAAGAAACAATATGGAGGAAGATGTAAATGGTGAGCATTGTACAAGTCTGAACTGTGCTTATGATGTACTTACTATATTTGTATTCAAATAGGGTACCTTCATTCAGCACTTTAAATGGCAGCATGTTAGGGGTTTCAAGACTTCAGTCCACCTATTAGATACCCAGGGGGTGCTACAGGGTTGTATGGTCACATGGGTGACCCAGTGAAGTGTTCTCTACACCCTAGGTGTGGTTTTACTCTCTGGCTGCAATGGTTCTTGGGAAAATAACAGTAGTTTATGGATGTCCATTATAGTGTTATTTATAATAGCCCAAGAAAAGTTAGTTTTCACTGCAGTCTCCAAGCCCAAGGTGGTACAAGCACTCAAGAAATGCATAAGCTAAAGACTTGCCAACCGCACTTCCCATCCTCTTCAATGCCCTCTTTTGTGGTAGTGGGATAGACTCCTCCACCTCTGTATAAGGGTGGGTTGAGGAGCTGGGGCCAGAGCCATGGGGGCCTCAGAACCTGAGAGTTAAAAATGGTCTTTGAGATGAGCAACAGCCCTCCTTCTTGGAATGTTTCTGTATAACAAAGATGGAAGGATCCTCATCACAGAGTTATTTGTGATAGCAATCAATTGGAAACAACCATACCGTTCACCACTGAGGGATGCTTAGAGAAACAATGACGTATACATGCAATTGGTTTCTGTGCAGCCATGATGAATCATGCTGTAGAGCAGCATTTCCTACATGATATTCCACAGACCCAAGCCTCAGGAGGATCCCTCAAGACTCCTCGTGAAGATTCAGAACACACATTAGTGAATTCAAGACTCTGAGAAGTCCTCTGGGAAGGAAGCCCTTTTAAACTGGCGTAAGCCAATGCGTCCCAAACACTTGATGAGGGACTTAATAACAGAATGGCCCCGGGTTCTGTGGACACCAGTTTGGGAAACACTGGTGTCACAGACTCAGACAGAAAGAGGTAAGTGAGAAACACAGGTTATGTGAATCCTTGCAGCATGATTTAAACAAACAAACAAGCCTATGTATATATTTGTATTTGAAAAAAGTCTGTCAGGATACACTCCAGAATTTTAATGGTAGTTTGGGTGGTGGATTTATACACACACACACAAACAAAAAACCAAACCCACTGCTGTCAAGTCAATTCTGACTCATAACGACCCTATAGGACAGAGTAGGACTGCTCCATAGGGTTTCCAAGGCTGTGAATCTTTACAAAGCAGACTGCCACATCTTTCTCCCACGGAGCAGCTGGTAGGTTCGAACCACTGACCTTTCGGTTAGTAGCTGAGCGTTTTAACCACTGTGCCACCAGGGCTCCTTGGTGGAATTATAGGTGATCTAAATTTTCTTCTTTTAGCTTATCTGGGTTTTCTAAATTTCCTTTCATTACTGTGTATTACTTTTATAATTAGTTAACAACCACAACCGCAAACAGTTGTTCAAAGGATCCTGGGACAGCTGAAGGCGGCTTTGCTGGGTTGCTATACCTAAAGGAGCAGGGCCTCCAGCTCAGAGAAGAGGCCAGGCCCTTATTTAGGCAGAGACATCCCGAGCTCGCATTCCAGTGGGAATCCTTCCCAGCACATTCCTCCTCCTGCGCCCAGCGTCCAGCTGCAGCCTGGCTGCTCCCAGCGAGGGCCTCCCTCTCTTGCTAGCTGCTGCCGCTGGCCCAGGCTGGACCACACATCTGGACCTCGTTAAGGCCCGCCAGCACGAAAGCCGGCACATCTGGCCAATGCAAGGCTAAGTGCACGGCAGGGCAGCAAAGGGGAAGGGGCACGTCAGGACAGGGCCGCCTGTGTGTGCTGCAAGGCGGCCAGGGCTCCTCCGAGACATCTGGAAGTGGGAAGGCGGCGGGGTTGCCGGCCGCAGACGGTGCACTGCTGGCCAGGCGGGTGGAGGCTCTTCCGAGCAGTCCCTACAGGCCTCCTGGGCTGAGAAGGGCAGGTCTGGAGGAGAGGCAGGTGCTGGGGACTCCTTGCACAATGATCTTGCCCTCAGGGAGGCTGGGGGCTGGGTCCTGGGGGACTAGGGGGCAGCTTCAGGTGCTGCAAAGAAGGAATGGACAGGAATGGGGAATTGCCTAACCTTGTGGTGATCGAGCCTGTGGTGGCTGCAAGGTCAAGACGCAGGGTTTTCTATGGCAGGAAGATAGGAGGACCGGAGGTGAAACTAGGCATATTGAAAACAGAGCGTCCCTGAAGTCTCCTTATACCCAGATGCCGCACCCACCCCCTACTCCTATGGTGCCATTATCTGTCCCCTTTGGGGCCTTTGCATCTAAGGCTTTATTAGCCCCACAGATTCTTTCCTTGAGACAGCAGCACATGCTCCTGTAAGATCTTTTCTGAAGTAAGATAGATAAAGTAAACCAACCAATCAATGAAATGTAAAAACCAGCTTATTCTTTGCCTTTCTCGTTTGTCCCACCACAGCCTCAGAATTGTCCTACAGCCTTAGAATTCATCCAGGTCCTGCCTAGATCCCATTGAGGTCGAGCCCATTGTGAACCCACGTGTTACAGAGTAGAACTGTGCTCCATGGGGTTTTCTTGGCTGTAATCTTTATGGAAGCAGATCACCAGGCCTTTCTTCCGAGGTGCTGCTGGGTGGTTTTGAACCACCAACCTTTAGGTTAGTAGTCAAGCATAAACCATTTGTGCCACCCTGGGACCTTCCTACCTGGATAAAACCAACAAACCCACTGTCATCGAGTCGATTCCGATTCATAGCGACTATGAGACAAAGTAGAACTGCCCCACAGAGTTTCCAAGGCTATAAATCTTTACAGAAACAGACTGCCACATCTTTCCCACAGAGTGACTTGTGGGTTCGAACCACCAACCTTTTGATTAGCAGTTAGCGCTTAACCTCTGTGCCACCAAGGCTCCTTCCCACCTGGGTAGTCCTCCATTATCACAGGAGCCCTCCAGATTCCCCCTGCCTCCCCTCTCCATCTCCCTGCCTTCTCTCACCCATCAGCACCCACCCACGACAGCAAGCGGCATCATGCTTACCAATGGTCCACACCCTCACACCAGTGCCTTTCAGAAGGCACAAAAAGAAAAATCTGCAGAAAGATCTAGTAGATGCCAGCATTTAAAGTAGACGCCAAGGGAGTTACAGACGAAAGCTTGAGGGCTTCAAACCAAACAGAGTCAAAAACCCAGCTACTTAACCCTTTCGGGCATTAATTTCCTCATCTATAAGATGAGGATAATATCTTCTTACAGGACTGTTTTAAGTTGTGTAACAGAAATATAATAGAATGATGTATTTCTCCAATAGGAATATACTGTAATTACACAAGTAATTAGGGAAATATTTTACATCTTTCATTTTGGAATAATTTTAGATTTACAGAAAGATCGCAAAGACGGTACAGACAGTTCCAAGATGCACTTCACCCGGCTTCTCCTAATGTTAACATCTTGAATAACCGTGGTATACTTGCCAAAACTAAGAAATTAACATTGGTACAATATTATTAACTAAACTACAGACTTTATTCAGATTTCATCTTTTTTTCCAACACATGTAATTTAAAATTTTCTAGTAATCATATTTGAAAAAGGAAAAAGAAAGAAGTAAAATTAATTTTAGTAACATATTATATTTAAACCAGTATATACAACATTTTGTTATGTCAGCATTAATCAATATTAAAAACATTGTGAATATTTTACATTCTTTTTTTCACACCATGTCTTTGAAATCAGTGTGGATTTTACACTCAGCCCATCTCAGTTTGGACATTTGGAAATAACTTGATCTGTAGTTAGACTTCCTCAAAATTTACAGTTGAAATAGTAGGTTCACATGCCCAAGTTGTTCCAAACATATTTAAAAGTTTTCCAATAACAGAACTATCAGTTTTTAATTTTAAATTTAAATTAATTAAAATAAAATCAAATTAAAAAATTAGTTCCTCAGTCACAGCAGCCACTTTTCAAGTACCCAGTAGCCACATATGGGCTTTGGCTACCATATTGGATAGCTCTTGAGGTAATGTATGAGGAACAATGCCTAGCACATAGTAGATATTCAATAAATCGTATCCATTGTTATTATTAAGGGAGCCCTGGTGGTGCAGTCATTAAATGCTCGCTGCTAACCAAAAGGTCAGCGGTTCGAACTCACCAGCCACTCTGTGGGAGAAAGGTGTGGCAGTCTGCTTCCCTAAAGATTACAGCCTTGGAAACCCCATGGGGCAGTTCTACTCTGTCTGATAAAGGGTCGCTATGAGTTAGAATTCGACTCAACAGCAATAGGATTGGTTTTGGTTTTTATTGTTATTATTGGAGTCCCTGGGTGGTACAAACAGTTAATGTGCTTGGCTGGTAACCAAAAGGTTAGAAGTTTGAATCTACCTAGAGGTACCTCAGAAGTCAGCCCTGGCAATCTACTTCTAAAAAATCAGCCACTGAAACTCTGTGGAACACAGTTCTGCCCTGACACACTTGGTGGTCACCACGAGTGGGAGTTGACTTGGCAGTAACTTTTTTTTTTATTGTTAGTATTGAAGTCTAGAGTTGCTACCTGAGAATCCATGGTTATCAAGACTTTTGTGTCCATCAACTGCCAGGTGTAATGGAAGGAAGCAGAGAAAAATATTGATGGGGGCTGAGGGAACTTATGCTTCCTTATTCTTCCATGTGCTGGGCGCCCACCTCAGGAACCCCTGCACACACCTTCTCCTATCAGTCCTCCTGACAGTCTTCAGAGGCAGGTATTGTTACCTCTGTTTATAGATAAAGAAGTGTATGCGTGTGTGTGGAGGTGGGGAGGATGGGGGTGCTCCAAGAGTTGAAGCAACAGGGAGGCAGGAGCCCTGAGTTCCCACCCAGCCACTCCTGGTCTCATTCCGAGGTCTGGGTGCTCGTTTCTCTCTCTGGGCCTCAATTTCCCCAAAGGGGTTCAGTAAATGAGAAGGAGGTTGATTTGGATGACTGGATCCAGCTCAGGCATTTTAGAATTATTCTAGTAAGGGAACATTTGGCTGAGCCTCACCTCTCAAAACTCACCTAAGGCTGATTTGTAAATAAGTAAATAGATAAGAAAGAGAGAGAGAACTGATTTATTGATTCATGGGGTGGGGGTGGGGGTACGGGGATTTGCCATGCGGCTTCTAATTTGTGTCCACAGGTTGGAACACCCTCTCCTAGTCTTGAGGTACCTAGGAAACCTAATTAATTATGGAATTATGGAGCGCCACTTGTGTGACTATAGAATCAGGGCCGAGGGAATTAGGTGTCTTGGGGGATATTTTTAACAAGCTGTGGCAGTCTGGTGAGTCACCGCTCTGCTCCCCAAGAGGACGCACCTGCCTCCCAGCAGGGAAGGCCAAGGCTTGCCGGTCAGATCCCTCTTCCCAGGCAGGGCTGGACACACACACTGTTGGGCAACGTTCCCCCGGCTTCCTGGGCTCCATTGGAACACCTGTCCTTACAGCTTGTCCTCTCCCCCATTTCAGCAGAATTTCCCAAAACCCTCCCATTTCCCAGCCTGAGGCTGTGCTGTCCGTGATGATGCTACAGACTGGCTGCACCCTGGTAACATCTCATTCCAGAGGGATTCCTTCTGGGAAGGTTTCCTTCGGTCAAGCAGTGTAGCCAGGCTCTTGGGCAGCCTCCATCCAGGCCAATTCTTCCCGGACTCCAAGAGGCAAAAGTTGGACTGGAGAAGGGTACAAACATTCATTGAACTAAGGGAGGGCAGGGCACTTGACCTCCCTTGGTTCACTGAAGTGTCACAACAAGCTGTGCAGTGGGTTCTGTCATCCCTGTTTTACAGACAGGAAAACAGACTCGAGGAAAAGCAGCCAGACAAGAGCACACAGCTAGAAAGTGCTAGAGCTAGGATTCCAACTAAGGGCTGTCTAACTCCAAACTCTTTTTTTAATTTATTTTTTAATAAAGCATCCCATGCTATCAATGGCTGGTGGTACAAAACACACACACACACATATAGTCATTTAATTATCAAAATATTGACAGCAGGGTCAAGCAGAGAAAGATGTATAACTTCCAAACTAACAGAGAGAAAAATGCCTTGGCAAAAAATAATAAATCCAAAAAAGGGGGGAAAGAAAAAAGAAAGCAAGAAAAAGGAAAATAGAACAGATGGGACCAATAGAAAACACAGAGTAGATTTAATCCCAATTATATTTGCAGCCACCACTCATCTGCCAGCGGAGGCTTGTGTGTTCCTATGATATTGAACCAGTTTCAGCAGAGCTTCCAATGGACTAGGAAAAAAAAGCCTGAAAATCTACTTCCCAACATCAGCCAATGCAAACTCTATGGATCACAACAGTCCAATCCTGTAGTGCATGGAGTTACCATGAGTCAGGGGCTGACTTGACAGCTGATAACAACAACACATATTTGTAATTATATTAAATATAAATGGACTAAATTCTTCAGTTAAAAGACAAAGATTGTCAGAACATCTGAAAAACAAATCCCAACTCTCTGGGGTTTACAAGAGACATAGCCAAGACATAAGGATGCAGAAAGGTCGTGGGCAGAGCTCAGGTTTGAACCAGGAGCCACTGAAGCTGCAGGATGAGCTTTCTCTCCAAGACTCCAGCCCTCCAACTTGTCCCTTTCTTGCGTTGGCCTCAGTCATCCTTGCAGTGTGGCTTCATGGAAGGCACTCAGGCACTGGCATAAATTAGATGAACCAACCATGTGACCCTAGACTTGCTTCTTAGGTAACCTGCTCCTCAGCTTTCTCCTCTGTAAAATAGAACAGTAATTCATACTTTACAGGGCTGCTGTGAGAATTGAAGACATGTGCGTGCACCTGGCATACAGTAGAACTTTGTTTATTTTTTGTTTATATTATTGTCATTTTACATATGCTTAGGGAATAGATGGAGCCCTGGTGGCACAGTGGTTAAGAGCTCGGCTGCTAATCAAAAGGTCAGCAGTTCAAATCCACCAGCCACTCCTTGGAAATCCTATGGGGCAGTTCTCCTCTGTTCTATAGGGTTGCTGAGTTGGAATTGACTTGACGGCAGTGGGTTTGATTTTAGTTATGAAATAGATAAAACTATGGGCTGTCCCTGCCAGTGGTGGGGGGCGAGTAGGGCCCAAGGGAATTGGGCAAGTCCAGGATGCCCTCTTCCTGTTTGTTTGCAAGCCTGACAAATCTCTTGCTCTCTGTCTTTGATGAGGTCATGCTCCTGCTCAGACCCTAATAACCTTGGTGACTTCCCACTGCCCATTGTGTCAGGGCCCCTCCTGTCACTAAGGACACTGATGGCTTGCTTTTCCTCTTTCCGTCTCCTCCTTTCCATGTGGACCTGGCCTGTAGGCAAACAACCACTCAGCCCTTCTCCTGCACCACTGCCCCAAGCCTGGCAGGTCCTCCTGCACTGTTCCCACCAAGGGCTGCCCCTCCTCCCATTGCCATCCAGGCTCACACTCCCTTATCCACAGTTCTGAAATCCAAAAGCTCTAAAACCCAGACTTTTTTCCCATCATTTTGGTATAAACCAATTTGGCCGCAAACCTGAACTGAATTGACATGAGGTTATTTAAAGTCTTTATTATGCCTCTCTTGCGCAAGTTTATGCATTTTGCTGCAGAAATTTTACTGTGTTTAATGAAGGGTGGTTCCCCAGACTTCAAGAGTCCCTGGGTGGCACAAATTGTTATGTGCTTGACGACTAACAGATAAGTTGGCAGTTTGAACCTACCCAGAGGTACCTCAGAAGAAAGGCCTGGTGATCTGCTTCTGAAAGTTTACAACCTTGAAAACCCTATGGAGCACAGTTCTTCTCTGCACACATGGGGTCACCATGAGTCGGAATAGACTTAACTGCAACTCGTTTGGTTTTGGCTTGCTGGGTATTATGTATTGTGTGACCCTTCAGATCCAAATCCATCTGTCCCTAGGCTGTGAGCCTACAGAAATGACAGCCTGAGGACCCACCCTAAGCAGGTGCTTTACTTACTTATCTCTCATCCTACTCACAATCCTACAAGGAGGTGTTAGCCCCTCCATTTTACAGATGAGTATACTGAGACCCAGATATACATCTGGGAAAGTGACCAAGTCAAATCATATGTGCCAAGCCTCCCACCCTTTCTCTGTCCTTTGTACCATATCTGTATCCTTTCCTCAGAAGCCAGACACCCCTGCTCCCTGTTCTCTGTCCTCCTGATGCTCCTGGGACTTCGATCTACAATAATATCTCACTGTACTCATCTGTGTTTATTGAGGGCTTCTCACACTCTGTGGAATTGCTGAGTAGCACAAATGGTTAAGCATTCAGCTGCTAACCAAAGTTGAAGGTTCAAGTCCACCCAGAGGTGCCTCAGAAGAAAGCCCTGACCATGTGCTTCTGAAAAACCAGCCATTAGAAACCTTACGGAGCACAGTTCTACTCTGACACATAGGGGATTGCCATGAGTCAGAACCGACTTGACAGAAATTCATTTGTTTTTTCCCTTCTGGTTTTCACACTCTAATGTACACACAAAGTCACCTGGAGGCTTTAAGACGCAGATTCTGATTTAATAGGTCTGGGTCTAACATTCTGGATTCCTAACAAGCTCCCAGGAGCCAGCAGACCCCACTTTGAGGAGCAAAGGAATAGAGACAGGTGGGACACAAAGTTGACTAAGACTCAGTCCCAGCTCTTGTAACTCCCATGTACAAGAACTCTCTCTCTATGTGCCTGGTTAGAAGGTGGGTGCTATTATCTTCTTTTGTCATATAAGGAAACAAGAGCAGAGAAGTTAAGTAACTTGCCAAGGTCACACAGCTCAGAGGTGGCAGAGCCAGGATTTGAACTCAGGGAACCCGATTGCAGAGTCTGTGCTATTAACCATTATGCACCACAGAAGTTGGAGAGATGGATCCCATCAGTGCAGTGTGGTGAGGCAATATCAGAGCACCACGGAGAGGGCTGGGCTCCTTTTTAGCACTTGGTGAATTTTCAAGGTAACTGGAACTCTCCCCTTTATGCACCCTAACTGGTTTTCTTTAGAGGCTTTTTCTAAAATGGATTATACTTCTTCATGCTGTACATAACTTAGCCTTTCCTTGATAACCCAAGGCCACCATTATGATCATAGATTACTGATGTTGCTAACTATTCTAAGACCTTAGGTCTCAAACTGTCAGCTCTCAGCTCCTCAGCTGTTCCTTTACCCGCTCCCAATGAACTGTGGGCTGAAGCCCAGGTGATCAAGCTCTTTAAAATTATGTGTAAAGTAGGGGTATATAGGTGCAGAGTGAGGCCAAAGCAGTTTCTTTAAGACAAGCGTGCTTCAGCTTTTGTGCATGAGATTTATGAGCTTCAGTTCAGTTGCTTATTACATCTTTTTTGCTTATTTCTTGGTTCATGGCCATGTTTTTGAGAGCTGATGAGGTTGGGTGAACATCCTTTATGTCTGTGACTTTCAAACTGGAATAGGATCAGACTTCCAGGGAAGCTTTTCAAACCTGCAGAGAGTCCTATCCAGTACTATGAGGTGGGATATGGGCTTCTGCATTTTGAAAACCTGCATTTGCAACCATCAGCACGTATTGAGCACCTACTGTATGTGCTGGGCACTATGAACAAGAAAATCTACAAGCCCAGCCCTTATGTATTACAACATTGAGTTGAGTAGACAAGTTGAGACACACGACGCCGACTAAGGCTGGTTCACTTCCAAACAGCGAAGGCCAGCAAGTGGTACTACAGCATAGTTAGGACCTGGGGGATGGAGGGGACCACATGCTGTGGTAAGAACAGCCCAGATGTGGGGCCAGAACTCTGGCTCTGAGTTTCTGCTCCCCAACCTGCCAGCTGACTCGTGTCCTCTCTGAACATTAGTTTCCTCATCTGTAAAACGAGGATAACACACTCTCCCTCCCAGGGTTCTTGTGGTGAGAGAATGCCTGGGAAAACACCATGTAAACTGTAAAGTGCTGTCCACACAAGTGCAGTGAGGGAACGCAAACCCACTCTGGTTACCTCCAGGCATGAGGTAAGGCCGCGCAGGGAAGGTAGGAAGCCCAAGAGGAGCCTCCACAGACAAAGAGAAACTCTCCTGGAGGACCGGAACCTCTTTTTGAGTCCTTGGGAGCTCATGCCAAGACCAATTACTCTCTCTGCCTAATGGCTTCTGGGACTTCCTGGCTTCCACCTCACGGCTTCTGCCCACTGTTGTTGTTCTTAGCTGTCTTCACGTTGGCCCCCAGCTCATGGCAACCCCCAATTCAGGGCGACCCCATGCACAACAGAACTAAACACTGCCTGGTCCTGCATCATCCCCATGGTGGGTTAAAAATCAGGCCATTGTGATCCATGGGTTTTTGTTGGCTGGTTTTTGGAAATAGATCACCAGGCCTTTCTTCCTAGTCCTTCTTAGTCTGAAAGTCCACTGAAACCTGTTAAGCATCAAGCAATGCAAAAGCCTTAACTGACAGAGGGGTGGTGCGTGAGGTGCCTTGGCAGGGAATTGAACCCTGGGCTCCTACATGGAAGGTGAGAATTCTACCACTGAACCACCATTGTTCCCCATCTTCTCCTTATGTAGCCCTCACCTTTTGCCCACTTTGTGATCCTCTGGTTTTCAAGCATTCCAGTAAGAGAGGGCCCGGTGAGTCACTGTCCAATCTAGAAGGTCCCCATGGGCAGAGGTTGAATGCTGGGCTGCCCATCCCACACAGCCAGCCTGTAAATGGCTGCCTTTGTGTCCGGCCAAACCTTGGCCCGGGCAGTTGTGGCTAGGGTGTGGGCTCCTATGCCCCAGAGCAGGGCCATCAAAGTGCAAGGGAGTGCCCGTGTGACTGTGGGCACGGCTCGCCCTCAGAGAGAGCAGTGCGGCCTATCCATTGCAGAATGTGAGCTATTTTTATAGAGGAAGGATGGCACCAAGGCAGTTAATCTGGCCAGCAAACAGCACCTGGCTGTCACATCTCACGTGCAGGCCAGCCGCAGGCCACCTTGTGCAACCTGAGAAGGTTATCTGTGTGCCCTCAGCCTCCATGTTCTGCAAGTTTCCCTGATAGATGACACTGTCTTCTCACCCCCTGCCCACCCTGAGACACTGGTGTGTCTGTGTGTGTTCCCCAACCCCTTGATTAAAATCTGCTCACAGCGTATCTATATGAGGATGTTCATGGCTGCATTGGATATACTAGAGAAAAAGTAGAACCAGTGTATATGTCCAGCAATGGGGGGGGGGGCTGGTTCCCTAAATTTGGATATATTTATATGACAGTGTCCATGTGATATACATTCAAAAGTATGTGATCAACTTGAAGAACGCAATCGACGTTACTGAATTGCACATGTAGAAATTATTAAGTTGGCCTATGTTTTGTTACGTGTGTTTTCACCACAGTAAAAAAAATATGTGAGCAAAGACTAATGGCATGGTATAATAATAAAGGCAAGTGCCACTTTGACATTATTTATGTGTGTATATGCAAATGTGTTTGTATATATATCTTACCTAACCAGTTGCTACCAAGTGGATTCTGACTCGTGGCAACTCTATGGGTGTCAGAGTAGAACTGTGCTCCACAGGGTTTTCAATGACTGATTTTTCAGAAGTAGATCACCAGGCCTTTCTTCCTAGTCTGTCTTAGTCTGAAAGCTCCACTGAAACCTGTTCAGCATCACAGCAACACACAAGCCTCTAGTGACAGATGGGTGGGGGCTGTGCATGAGGTGCATGAGCCAGGAATTGAACCCAGGTCTCCTGCACAGAAGCCAAGAATTATACCATTGAACCACCAATGCCTTGTGCAAAGCTTCCTAAACCAAAAAGCAAAACCGTTGCTGTCAAGTGGATTCCAACTCATAGCGACCCTATAGGACAGAGTAGAACTGCCCTATAGGGTTTCCAAGGAGCAGCTGGTGGATTCAAACTGTCGGCCTTTTGGTTAGCAGCTGAGCTCTTAACCACTATGCCACCAGGGTACTAACTTGGAAATCACACCCCGGAGACCTCTTCCTCTGATCTTGCTTGTGGCGAGGTTGTAAGTGTGGCGAGAGGTGGGGGAGTTGGAAGTGCTCAGAGCGGACAGAACCAGGACACTTCTCAGACAGGAAAGCCCAGTCACCAACATATTGGTGAAACAGGTAAGTATGTTTTCAGTCAGAACAGTGACCAAGTTTTTGATGCCCTTCTTGGGAAAATCACTGCATCCTTCCTTGGAGAAGCGAGAAGGAGCCGTAACAAACTGCCACCAGAGTCAACCTCTGGATGGATGGGGAAAGGAAGAGGATAGGAGGGGGAATGGGGACATTTGCTTTTTAACTTCCATCCTTTATACAGTTAGAAAAAGAGAGGGCATTATGGGTGATTTTTATTTTGAACTTATGTAGGTTTTTGGTAGTCTTCAATATTTCAGTAGTAAACATAAGACACTTTTTTTGTCATTGGGGGGAATATCATAATGAGTGGAACAAACAGATGTGGTTGGCCACTGGGTGACCATCTGCTGCCCCCACTGCAGGCTGCCGACCACCTTCAGAATCTATGGGCACAGAGTTGTCCACACTTGGCAAGTAGTGGAAAACAGGGCAGAGAGCAAGCAGCTTTGGTCCCCCACCTGCCCACTCTGGCCCCTCTGGCCAAATCTCAGACCCGCTGGATGGCTGACCCTGTTGGCTCATATACTCATCAGGGCCTTCGCTGCCTCCCAAAGCTTGAGCGCATCTGTGCCTCCCAGCCCTGTGCGAGCTGCCAGCCCTCCCTACTTAGCTGAACTCTTGCCTGACCCCTTCTGACCAGCTCTTCCTCGGGCTGGGAATGCCCCCATGTGACACTTCCTTGGCTGAATACTTGGGGCTCCAAGTTCAGCTGCAACTCCACTCCAGAAGAAAGGCGCCTCCAGCCTCCACCCAGACCGGACTGTTGCGAGCTTATTTGGCCCCCTGGGCCAGCAGGTGAGCATAGCGTAAGAGCTACATAGAACCATGAGTGAGATAGGGTTCCAGCCCCAACATGGTGAGGCTGCCTGCAAGAGAGTCACAGATTTCGTTGTGCTAAGACACCTGTTGAGTGGCGCCTCCAGTGATTATAATACCAGGTGCGTCACCTTGAACCCGTCCCTCTGAGCTTTGCTGTCCTCATCTGTAAAATGGAGATGATAAAGATCTCTTTTATCCAGGGACTCCATCAGGAGCAAATAGGTTAATGTATGTACGAATGCTTTGAGAGCTGAAAGTGCTTCCATGGCATTTTCTATGAAAACCCATTCTGGTGCTTTGAGAAGAAATCAACTAGTTCTCAGGTGTTTGTGACCCACTAACTACGTGTGCCCAGCGCTGTGCTTAATTTTCCTAACAATTCAAGAAATATAAGACATGTATGATTCTTGTCACCAAGGAACTTATGCTCCATTTGGGGAAATGGAGCTTTCCCATTAAAAGACTATTTTCTTTCTGGGAGCTTGAATCAGGAGGCACTCAGTTGAGGGGGAGGACAAGAGCCCCCAGTTTGGGTAATAACGGCAGTCCTCGTTCCACATTTCTTTCTTTCTTTTTT
>NW_004444001.1:1763965-1788272 GCF_000243295.1 Trichechus manatus latirostris | reverse complement strand
CCGCAGAAGACTACTGAGGAATAAAGATCTTTCATTCCTCAGTAGAACTGGGACATACAAACATGATAACCCCTCTCACTATGAAAACCATGTGGCTAAGAGCCCCCAGTTTGGAGGTAGACAAATCTGAGTACACTTTGGGGCTCTTCCCCTCACTATATTCCATGGGTAAGTCAGTTTCTGTCACTGGCCTCAGTTTTCCCAGCCATAAAAAAGAAATACTGACACCTACCACATTAAGCTGTGGTGCGAGTAAAGGAAAATAATGTATATAAACTGCCTTAAAAAAAAGTTTCCATCGAGTTGATTCTGATTCACAGGGACCCCATTGGCGTCAGAGTAGAACTGACATAGGGTTGTCAGTGGCTGATTTTTTTGGAAACACATTGCCAAGCCTTTCTTCTGAGGCACCTCTGGGTGGACTCAACCTCCAACCTTTTGGCTAGCAGTCGAGCCCGTTAACCGTTTCCACCACCCAGGGACTCCACAAGGTGCCTTTGTTGTTGGGTGCTGTCAAGTCAATTTCAACTCATAGCAACCCCGTGTGTCCTAGTAGAGCTGCCCCATAGGCTTTTCTAGGTTGTAATCTTTACAGGAGTGGATTGCCAGGTCTTTCTCCCTCGGAGCTGCTGGGTGGGTTCAAATCTCCAACCTTTTGGTTGGCAGCTGAGCATTCAACCACTGTACTACCAGGGCTTCTATAAAGGGCCTACTTTGATCAATATTATAAATACTTCCAAAGTGAGGAAATCAACAAGGTTCCTTTGTGCAAAAACTATTATAATTCCTTCTCACCGCTCCAGCAATGCTTCTGAGTCTGCTGAAGGGATTTCTCCAGCATTTAGTCAAAGAAATGTGTTTGCTCTGTGATGCCTAGACAGCCAAGCAAAATTGGGCAGGGAGCTGGCATCTTTGACCTGCCCATAGTTGTCTGCCTGTGGCCTGTGGTGGGGGAGACGCACACACGTGCTCCAAAGGCTGGCCAAGGCCACTACTGTATTTACTTTTGCTCAACCGATGCTACCAAGGAAACCGGGCGCCCTTCAGGGCAGGCCAGATCCCCACGTGCAAGCCCTGTCATTCTGCTCAGTGGCCTCTCGCCGCTGTTATCTTGCTCCTGCCGTCTCTTCCAAGGTTACCCTTGGTGAAGAAATTGTTGTTGAGGAGCTCAAAGCCAGGGTTGTCTTGGCCCTGATGAACAAGCTTTAGGGGAAGGGCCACGAGGCACAATCAAGGCCAAAGCAGAGGCAGCGTGTGGTGGGCCTGACCCCTTCTGCCCAGCTGCACTGTGGGAAGAGGCTGCTGCACACTGCTTCTGGGTGGGAAGTTGCATTGCAGGCTCGGGTGGTCCCCAAAAGAAAGAGAAGAGTGGGAGAAAAATCTAGACATAGGGCCCTCCTGAAAGAGCTTCAGCTGGCTGTGAGGGGCACCATTCAGTAGGGCCCAAAAAGAGACAGCATATGCAGTAGCTAAGCATGGCTTGTAAACCACTATGGAGAACAGTTTGGCAGTTCCTCAAAAAACTGGACATAGAACTACCATAAGACCCAGGAATCCCACTCTTAGGTATATATCCAGAAGAAGAAAGTGCAGGAACGAAAACAGAAACCTGTACACCAACGTTCACTGTGGTACTTTTCATGGTAGCCAAAAAGTAGAAACAAATGAAGCGTCCGTCAACAGATGAATGGATAAACAAAGTGTGGTACATACATACGATGGAAAGCCGTAAAGAGAAATGAAGTTCTGATACATGCTAAGGCATGGATGAAGCTTGAAAACATTATGCTGAGCGAAATAAGTCAGTTGCAAAAGGACAAATATTGTACAATCTCATTTATATGAAATAGGCAAATGTATAGAAATTGAACGTTATTAATGGTTACCGGCGGTGGGGGGAGAGTTATTGTTTGGGGGGACATTGTGTTTATGTCAATGGTGGTACAATGTTTTGGATGAGGATAGAGATAATGGTGGCACAAACATGAAAAATGTAATCAATGTCATTGAACTGTAAATGTGGAAGTTGTATTGGCAGATGTTTTGGTGTGTATGTTTTCACCACAATAAAAAAAAAAAGAGAGAGAGAGGAGAGAAAAAAAAAAAGGCTTGTACAGCCTGGCTTTACTACTTACTGTGCGATCTTGGGCAAGTTATAAAACCTCTCTGAGCCTCAGTTTGCTTATCTTAAAATGAGAACTAAAATGCATCCTCAACGAGTTGTTGTGAGATTAGCATTGTTTATCCCAGCAGCTATTATTTATTAAGACCTGTTCTGTGCCGAGGGTTGTGACAGTGTACTACGCACAGCTGGGAAGACTCTGGAGTTAGATGGCCCTTGGTTAAACACCCTGATCGGAGCGGAGAAGAGTGATGTTGAATAACATGTTCATAATCAATGGCACTAAACTGTACATGTGAAGATTGTTGAAATCGTAAATGTTTTGTTACATATATATTTACCACAATTTAAAAAAAAAAAAAAAAAGCCCTGATCTGCTACTTGCTAGCTGTGGGACCACAGACAAGGCTGTTAACCAACCTGGGCCTCAGTCTGCTCATCTTTAAAATGGGAATAATAAGTGGGAATGATAACGCCTGTCTCCCCAGGTTGACATGAGGCATCGGTGAGGGATTATTATACAGTACTGGGCACTTAGTACAGGTTTCAACAAGAGTTCATGACACGCCTCCTATGAGCCAGCACTGCGCCGGGGGCAGGCAACCAAGGAGGAATTAGACACAAACCTGCCTTCAGGAATTGACACTTTAATGGAACAGTCAGACCAGAAAACAGCTTGTTTCAGTGCTGACTTGTGGAGGGGAGGGCTGGGGAGCAGTGATCTCAACAGAGGCAGAGACTTGAAGCTGTATTTGCAAAGCACCTTTGCATAAAATAAAGATGGTTCAGACTGAAGCACGGTGGAGGTGATGGAGAGGGGACATTGCTTGCCACTCTTTATGCCACTCCTGTTTTTCCGGACTCCTGTGGCTTTTGGGGTTGCATGGAGCGCTGCATTCCTCTTTGTCAGCTCCATCTTTCCAGTGCAAATGGGGGCTTCTCTGAGGCAGAGATGGGGTGTCCTGAGGCTGTGAAACCCTCCTGGTGCCTGTCCAGCCCAGAGAAGAGGCTCAGTAGAACTTGTGAATGGATAGATCTGCTGAAGTCTTAGCATTCTGGAATGATGGCTCCATCTCGCTGAGAGCAGAGAATTGGGTTGTGTTGCTGGAAGAATGCCGGCTTGACATCCGGCGCAGGAGAGAGGGCAGTTGTCATATCCAAAGAGCCTCTCAAGGGACCCTCCACTGACTGTTCCGTTCCTCGTTTTCCTTGGAAAAGTGCCCTTGGCACATCTGTCCTGCCTTCTGTCCTACTGAGAATCCGAAGGGTCAGGAGTCTTGGGTGGGGGGCAGTGGAGCTACTTTCTTCCATGACTTCCACTCACTTGGAGTCTGGCACAAGTGGGTGGGTGCATGTGTGCAAGAGGCCATGTGTGGTCAGACTCCTGTGTTTTCAGACTTACAGCCCCCTACCCCCAGGAGCAGGACCCACCCTTGTCACCAGAGATGGGTGCATGAGCAGTAAGGTGGCTGAGATTGTCCCTTGTCAACACAGAGAGACCAGAAGGGAATAAGAGCTGGGGTGGGGGCCCTGGCTGAGCCTGAAGGGACACAGTACTGGCCCCTGGGAGTGTTGTTGACCTCCCACTTCCTCACTGCTGGGCCAGACCAGCAGATGGAACTAAGAGTGTCGGCCGAGGCCAGCACTCCCCTGCTTACTGAAAGGGAGGCTCCATACACCAGCCACCTAGTTTCTCCTCCTCCAGGCTTGTCACCATTTCCACACACAGCAGGGTCTGTGGGGGTGGAGGCTTTTTCCAGACATGTATTTAAGTGAGGAGAGAAAACAAGGCAAGTCGCCCCGGTTTTGCCAAATCAGTAGGCAGGAACACTACTCAGGAGGCCAAAAATAAGACGTCGGCGAGGGTCACCCTGCTCTTGTGAGCAGGAGATGTTTTATGGCCTGCACGGAACACTCTATAATCACATTTTTGTTGAGGACGGCCCTTGATCCAGGGCATCGGTCTCCTGGTAGGAAGGTAGCAGAGCGCTGATTGTGGGCAGTGAGTAATGGTGACTCAGGGAAATACGCAGGGACACAGGGAACACTCCCAAAGTCATTTGGGGACATGCCCTGCTTCCCCCTGCCGGTCAGGGAGCCAGTTCTGATCTCCATGCTACAGGAGGAATTTCCAAAGTTTTCTCTGGAACTTTGGCAGGATTCTATGGGGATCTTTCAGAGGAAACTTTAGGCTTTGGGTGTTTTCTGGGGGAAATTACTAAAAATTTTTTCACCTGTATATCTATTTATGAATCAGCTTCTTTTCCCTTTTAGCTTCAAATTATATTTGTCTCTTTATTCTGTAGGGGCATTTGTTACCTTAAAAAATGAAAAGTCCCTGGTTAATGCGCTCAGCTGCTAACCAGAAGGTTGGAAGTTTGAGTCCACCCAAAGGCACCTAGGAAGAAAGGCATGGCAATCTACTTCCAAAAAGTCAGCCACTGAAACCCTTATGGAGCACGGTTCTACTCTGACTACATGGGGTCCATGAGTCAGAGTTGACTTGATGGGAACCGGTTTTTATGTTGACGAATACTCCATAAAACGTACAATGACAGTAATAACAGTAGCTAACATTTATTCAGCCCTTATGACAGTCAAGTGTTGTTCTATCCATGTATGCTGTGTCTCATCAAATCTAAGACTCCATCAGTCACTGGCCGCACCATTATTTATGTCCACTAAAGAGTGCTGCCAATTAATGTATGACCTGCCGTTGATTTTAAGACTCACCTTAATTTCAGAAATGTTAAAATGTGAATGCTAGGATCGATGAAATGCAGTATCTAATTCTCAGTTATCATCTTTGCCTTACAGGTAGGGCACAGACGGATTGAGTAACCAGTCCCAATGTCACACAGTGAGTATGTAGTGGAGATGGGATTTGAGCCCAGAATCTCACTCCAAAGCCTGCACTTGTAACAAGTGTGCTATATCGAATCTGAGGAGGTGATGTCTGTCTATAGGCAGGACATAAGGAAGAACACAAAATAAGAAGGGAAAGTTGGACTCCACCTGCCACTTCACTTTCTCCTTCTCCCTCACCACTCCCAGGCCCAGTAGTCACCAGATCCTGTTGATGTCCTTTCCAAAGCTGCCCCTAGATGTCTCGCTCGCAGTACCGTGGTTCAGTCCTTCTTTGCCTCTTCCTTGGCCGTGTTTGGACCATTGCAGTAGCCTTTAGCTGTCACCCTCCTCTAATCCCTTCCACTCCCAACACACACACTGGGGTCAGAGTCATCCTTCTAAAACATGAATCTGATCTTGTGTCACTCTGCTCAGAAACCTCTGAGGGATCCAACTCCGAGTGAGCATTTGCTTATTCATTTATCTGTCTTAGCTCCTACTCTGGCAGGCTCTGAGCTAGGCACAGGGGATGCAAAGGTGAGTGTCTCAGTCATCTAGTGCTGCTCTAGCAGAGATACCGCAATTGGATGGTTTTAACAAAGAGAAATTTATTCTCTCACAGTCCAGTAGGCTACAAGTCCAAATTCAGGGCATCAGCTCCGGGGGAACGCTTTCTCCGTTGGCTGTAGAGGAAGGTCCATGTCATCAGTCTTTCTTTGGTTTGGGAGCTTGTCTGCGCAGGAACCTCAGGTCCAAAGGACACGCTCTGCTCCCAGCACTGCTTTCTTGGTGGTATGAGGTTCCCATGTGTCTCTGCTCGCTTCTCTCTTTTTATATCTCAAAAGAGATTGCAATAAGACATTGATCTTGTCAACCTCATCAGTATAACCTCATCACAGTGATAGAATTTACAACACATGAGGGGATCACATATAATCTCATCATAGTGGTAGAGTTTACAACACATAAGGACATCACATCAGATAACACAATCATACAGTACTAGGAATCATGACCTAACCAAGTTGCTACACACATTTTTTGGGGGGACACAATTCAATCCATGACAGTGAGCCAACCCCAGAATGGTCCAAGCCCTCGTGGAGACAACAGTCTTACAGAGAAGAGAGACCCTTCAGCAGGCAATGATGACACCATGAGACAAATGTTCCAATGGGGACGTGCTGTGCCCATGGGGCACATGGGAGGAACACATGCTCTGGGACTCCACTTTGTGGAGGATGTGACGCTTAAGCCAAGACCTAAAGGATGAGTGGACGTTCACCAGGCAAAGGAGCAGTGGGAACTTCCAGGTGGGGGAACAGCTTGTGCAAAGACCCAGAGATTGGGGCACTGAGTGTCAGGTAGGGTGTGGCCAAGATGAGTCTGGGAGGACAGATGGGGTGGGCTGGGCAAGGCTCTCCGTTCCTGGCCCCTCCTTTTTTCCCAGCCTCAGCTCCCTTCTCTTCCTCTTTCTACAAAGTTCCCTGTGGCTGGTCCTTGTCTCCTGAACAGGTCTTGCTCTTCCCACATCCTCCACCTGCAGCTCCCTCTGCCCAGCAAACTCATCCTTCCAGATGCAGCTAGAAGGTCACCTCCCTGGTGAAAAGGCCCCTGACCTTCAACTTAGCTGAGCTCTGGGCCCTGAGCAAGACGGAAGATGACTGGGTAGCTGGTCTCCAGAGTTCAACTAGGGGGATTTGGGAATATTTTGACAGAACTCAAAAGAGTAAAAGCCGAAGTTCCACAGAATCTGGCCTCTCCTTCCTCTCTGACCTTATCTTCTACTACTCCCCTCTTTGCCAACTCTGCTCCAGCCATTGGTCTCCTCGAAGACTCCCCACACACTCCTACCCCAGGGCCTTTGCACTTGCTGCTCCCTGGTGCACCTCTTTCCTCTCTTATCTACACAGCTCCCTTCATCTTTATCAGATTTTGTTCAAATATCACCTTCTCAGAGAGGCCCAGCCCAAACACACTACTTAAAACAGAAACCACATCGCATATTCCTCCTCGCTTTATTTTTCTCTATAGCATCACCGTCTTCAATAGCGTATATGATTGATTTCTGTCTGTCTTCCCCACGAGAATGTGAGTTCCAGGAGGGCACAGGGGCGTAGCACTGGGGTTGGGGGGGCAATCTCTAAATTGCAGTCTCCCCATTTGAACGCCCAGGGGCAATCTCTAAATCATGACCCCTCCCCAATTTCAAGACGAATAGACGTTGATGGGGCGAACGGAAAAGGAAAGCCCAGCTTGCCGTGGCCGCAGGCAATTTCCCGCCATGCCTGTGGGCTCTGGTGGCCTCTGGGGACACGGCTTTCTAGAGCAGCTTAAGTTCTGAATAGTTTGGTCTTGGACAGATCTCTGGACCATGTGGTGTCACCCCCCCTGATAGTGTCACCTGGGGTGGTCTGCACCTCCTGCACCCCCCCAGTGACCACTGGTGCCCCCTTGCACTTGTACCCAGGGGCAATCAATATTTGTTGGTTGAATGAATGAATTCCCAGCCCTCTGTGTGCCAGGCGGGCTCTGCCCTGGGCACTGTGGAGGAAAGAGCACTGAAGGAATGAGGCCGCTGCCCCTCCAAGGGCACCAGCTGAGCTGGTTCTGCAGGCGGGCAGTGCAACAGGTCCCTGACAGCCAGGTGAGAGCCAGGTGAGTCCCAGGTGAATCACTGCTAATGAGACGGTGAGGGCCACGCCAAGCCGCTTCCCACACAGGCGGCCGACAGGTCACTGCCTGTTGCAAGGAAACACCTCAGTAGGGATTGAACAGGACCCTGGGCTGGGGCAGAAGGAAGTGCGCCCCCACCCCCACCCCGTTCAAGACCCCACCCATTCCTGAGGACTGAGTCGGCTCACTTGGGCTCTCTCCTCCACCCTCAGGCCTTGGCGAGACGCTGCTTTCTCAACCTTGGCTCCGAGATTTCCTTCCTAAAAGGAGTTTCGCTCTCTTCATCCCACGCCCCTCTCGGGCAGAGCCTGTTTGTCAAAGAGCCGTGTCTGGGTCACTGAGCCCTAAGAGGGAAGGCAGCTGGGCCTGGCAAGCCACAGGACCCCCTGGGTGGCTCTGGGGAGTGCTAGCCAAGTAGTCAGCCAGAGTTCATTAAGCCCGACTGGGTGTGTGGATAGGATTGATGGGGCTTATTAAACTCAACCAGACAGTGTGGAGCTGGCCCGGTTGGAGCCTGGGCCTACCAGAGTGTTTGCCGGGGCCAGGTGAGCAGCCCAGGGCAGAGCATCACCTTCCCTGAGCCTCCATTTCCTCATCCGCAGAGTGGGGGCAAGGGCTCCTGCCCCATGGGCGGCTGCAGGGCCTGGATGAGGTCACGGGTACACAGGGCAAAGAATGCAAGTGGGTAGCCAGGCCTCTGCCTTCCCGCCACGCAGCCCAGAAGATGTGGCAGATGTCTGGGGAGGAAGATGGCCAGGCCCTGTCCACAGTGAACTCGGCCAGTCCTGCAGCACCTCCCCCCACCCCCGCCAATGCTAGGGCAGCTCCTGCCTTCCATTCCCCGTCTCTGGGGAAATGAGGAAAAGGGGTGTGGTTGAGGGGAATGGGGATGTCCTGGGCCCTGGCAAAGGACCCTGCCCTTCGTACATGTGAGTTCCACCCTGATGCTGACCATGCCTGGGGGCAGTTGAACCAGTGGGAAGCTGAGGTGGCCAAGACAGGATACTTGAGTCCTCCGAGGCCCTCCTACCCCAGAACCCAAATAGCTCCTTGCTGGGTTGCCTCAGCCCAGCCCTCTGTCCGATCTAAAATCCCCACCCGTAGTTATTTGTATCACAGTAACACGTCCACAGCTTTTAATGAAGGTATTCATTGGTCAGTCATTAAATATCTGAGGAACATGTCCTAGCTGCTAGCCACGATGCCAGGCAGTGGCTGCAAAGATGGGAGACGCGGCCCCTGCCCTCAAGGAGCACACAGTGTGGTGGGCAGTCGTGTAAATATACCTCGTGTGGAAACGTCAGCAGGGCTCCCACATACACACACGTCTATGCAGGCTTCAAGAAGGGAGAGGTGGGTCTGAGGAAGGTAAAGTGTCTTGAAGAGCCACACAGAGGAGCCTGAGGGGGGAGGTCTCTGTGCTTTGCTGACCTCCTTTGTCACTGCATCCTCACAACAGCCTGGTAAGGTCGGCAGCACAAGTATCATCATGCCCATTTTATGGATGACAAAACCAAAGTTCAAAGAGAAGTGACTTGCCCAAGGCCTCAGTGAGTGTGAGTGGCAGACACTCAACTGAAAATCCAGATTCCTGATCCCTATGCAGTGTTCTTTTATACCCTGCCTTGAGTTCCATCCTTTTTCAAGAATTCGTTTGTACAGCAAAATTAGATGGGCACTTAGTCCGTGCCAGACACAGTCTACAAGCTGGGGACTTAAAGATGGTGTCTTAGTTTCTTAGTGCTGCTATAACAGAAATATCACAAGTGGGTGGTTTTAAAGAACAGAAACTTATTTTCTCACAGTTTAGGAGGCTAGAAGTCCTAATTCAGGGCACCACCGTAGGGGAAGGCTATCTCTCTCTGTCGGCTCTGGGGGAAGGTCCTTGCCTCTTTTCAGCTTCTGTTCCTTGGTTCCTTGGCGGTCTTCATGTACTGTGTATTTGTTCTTCCTTCTGTGTGCGTCATCTGCTTTTTTTATATCTCAGAGGCGATTGGCTTAAAACACCTTCATTAACATAACAAAGAAAGTCCTATTCCCAAATGGGATTACAGCCACAGGTAAGATGTTGTAGTGTGCCACTGAGTTGATTCTGACTCATATTGACCCTATAGGACAGAGTAGAATTGCCCCATAGTGTTGCGTAGGCTGTAATCTTTACAGGAGCAGATTGCCAGGTCTTTTCTGCTGTGGAGCTGCTGGTGGATTTTGAGCTCAAGAGTGACCTGATTCAACCTAGATTTTAAAAGGATATCTCTCGTTGCTCTGTAGAGAACAGACAGTAAGGGGGCAAGAGGTAAGGGGAATCAAGGAGACAATGAGGGGGCTTCTGAGATCACTCAGATGAGAGATAATGGTGGCTTGGGTCAGGGTGGCAGTGATGGAATGGGGAGAATTGGTTACATTCAGGATGTGTTTTGAAGGTAGCACCAATAGAATTTGTAGACAGATTGGACGCACGGTGTAAGAGGAAGTGAGGGGTCAAGAGGGACCCTGGCTTCAAGAGCAGGGGACAGCTCTGTCCAAGCCATGCCCAGCCTGAGATGCCATGCCCTCCACTGGGAACAGGGGGTGGGGAGTAGGACTGTCAGGTTGGCCTGGAGGTTGGATAGTGCTGAGCCTTTCCTTCTGGTTTCATCCACTTAGACCTCCTGGTTTCATCTCAGACATTGTGAACTGGGCCAAGCAGGGTTTGGAGAACCACCACCATTGTTCTCCCAGCTTGGGTGGACCATCAACCAGCACAACATTTTTGGACAGAGGTTTGTCAATATGTATCAAAGGTCCTAAAAGTTTCATATCCTTTGACTCAGTAAGTCTCTTTCTAGGAAGTTCCCCTGGGGACTCCACCTCAAAGCATCAAGACTTGTACGGTGGACTTATTTATAATAGCTAAATAAAGAAATCCACCACTTGTCTGTCTACTTATTGTACTGTGGTGGCTTGTGTGTTGCTATGATGCTGGAAGCTATGCCACTAGTATTTCAAATACCTCCAGGGTCACCCATGGTGGACAGATTTCAGCAGAGTTTCCAGACTAAGACAAACTAGGAAGAAAGGCCTTAAGATCTACTTCCGAAAATTAGCCAGTGAAAACCCTATGGATCACAAGAGAATATTGTCTGATATAGTGCTGGAAAATGAGCCCGCTAAGTTGGAAGGCGTTCAAACTGCACAGTGGCCACAGCAATGGACTACAGCATGCCAACAGTCGTGAAGATGGCGCAGGACTGGGCAACATTTCGTTGTGTTGTATAAGATGGAGCCAACTCAACAGCAACAGCAAATAAATAAATAAGTGATCTATATGTCCAGTAGTAGGAGTCCCCAGCTACAAACTGGAAGGTTGACGGTTCAAACCCACCCAGAGGTGCCTCTGAAGAAAGGCCTGGGAGCCCTGGTGGCGCAGTGGTTAAGAGCTCAGTTGCCAACCAAAAGGTCGGCAGTTCGAATCCACCAGCCGCTCCTTGGAAACCCTATGGGGCAGTTCTACTTTGTCCTATAGGGTCGCTAGGAGTCTGAATTGACTCAATGGCAAAGGGTTTGTTTGTTCACTGTTCAGCCAAAGATTAGCCCCATAAAACAAAACGAGACTAATGGGGCACAGCAGTCCAGAGACAAGGACTAGAAGGCAGGAGGGGACAGGAAAGCTGGCAATAGGGCACCCAAAGTTGAGAAGGAACAGTGTTGGCATGTCGTGGGGCTGTTCACCATTGTCATAAAACAATATGTGTACTGTTTAACAGAAACTATTTGTTCTGTAAACCTTCATCTAAATTAAAAATTAAATTAAATTAAAAAAAAAGAAAGGCCTGGCAATCTGTTTCTGAAAGGTTACAGCCTTGAAAACTCTATGGAGCACAGTTCTACTCTACAACATATGGGGTCACCATGAGTCGGAATCAACCCAACAGCAACTGGTTTGTTTGTCTAGCAGTGGGGGAATGTGTAAATCAAGTAGACACATTCTTGTACCTGATACTGGATTATTCTGCTGCCCCTAAATTCATGTTTTCTAAGAGCTTTAATGACAAAAGACAATGCTTATGCTACAGTGTCAAGTGGATACAATGTTGTATGTGAGGCAGACACTTATACCAGGAAGGAAGTAGACAAAGAGTGATTAACTCTGAGGGACTGGATTTTGGATTACTATTTTTATTTTCTTCTTTATACTTTTTTGCGTTGTGTTATTGTTCTAAGATGAACATATATTACCTTTATGATAATCTGATTGAAAGCTAGTATTTAAAGAAAAAAAAGGAGAAAGGAAGTGTGAGGTCCCAGAGGCTGAGGCACAGCCAGAGGCCAAGCGTGGGGGGAGAAGGACGGACC
This sequence comes from Trichechus manatus latirostris, assembly GCF_000243295.1. Taxonomy (NCBI): domain Eukaryota; kingdom Metazoa; phylum Chordata; class Mammalia; order Sirenia; family Trichechidae; genus Trichechus; species Trichechus manatus. The sequence continues at coordinate 1,776,292 of NW_004444001.1, read as the reverse complement.
AAGCCCTTTCAGAGAAAGGCTGTAGCCACAATGAGCAGGGCAGGCCCAGTGGGCTTACTTCCTCCCCTCAGAGCCAGCAGAGGGGGTGGGGTCAGGGCTGGTCACGTTGGGAAAGCACCAAGACCAGAGGCTCCTCTTTCTCTTCCTACCCCCCTCCCCCAGCCATGGGGGTGTGCCCCTCCTCCAAGGGCCCCCTCCAGCCATTAGAGCTTGCCCCTCCATCTCTTCTGCCCCAACCACATCCGTGCTGGAGACCTGCTGTTTTTGTGCCTGTGTATAACCCATCACCCCTGACTGACTTTAAGTGTCCCGCGGACAGTGGTTTTCAAAGTGTGGTCCCAGGAACGCAGCATCAGCACCACCCAGGAACTTGTTAGAGACGCAGATTCACGGACGCTGCCCCACACGTACTGAATCAGCAGCTTGGGGGTTGGGCCCAGCAACCTGTGTCTTAATAAATCCTCCAGGGTTAAAGTTAGAAGCCCTGGTGGCGCAGCGGTTAAGCACTTGGCTGCTGACCAAAAAGCTGGTCGTTTGAACCCAGTAGCCGCTCCGGGGGATGAAGATGTGTCAGTCTGCTTCTGTAAAGATTACAGCCTTGGAAACCCTGTGGGGCAGTTCTACCCTGTCCTTTAGCCAGAACAGACTCGACGGTTACAGGTGGTCCATGCATTGATTATTTCATTTTACAGGTTACCACGCTTCCCATTTAACTGACAAGGAAATGGATCCCAAGAGGTTCAGGGACTTGCCCAAGGTCACACAGCCAGCCAGAGGCAGAGCTGGGGCTCTGAGCCCAGGCTCTTAACCTCTGTGCTGTGCTGTTGCCTGGACTTGAGACTCTCCTGTTGCGTCCAGCTTGGCGCTGGACATACAGAGTGCCACGTACATGGGTTGAACTGGAATATCGGTATTGCTGTGTCAGAGACTGACTCCCCCAACACGAGCTGCCAGGCCAGGCCCCCTCTGTGGGATGAGGGAAGCAGGCTCTGTGTGCATGCTGAGGCCCCTTCAGTGATGACAGCCCACGGTGGTAGGATGAACGGACAACACAGAGGGGAGGCACAGTGCCACCTGCTGGCCAGAATACGGTCATTGCGTGGCACTGGGGACTGGTGAACAAACGCAGGAGCCCACAGACACACATCTCAGGGTGACAGGCATGCACGTGTCTCCTCCTGCTGCACGTGGGCATACAAATCCACACGTGGATGTCTGGGCCTGTGGGCAGATAGAGCTGTCAGCCAATAGCTAGGTCAAAAAAACCAACGAAACAGTCGTCAAGTTGATTCTGACTCATGATGACCCCATGTGTGGCAGAGTAGGACTGTGCTCCACAGGGTTTCCAGTGGCTGATTTTTTGGAAGTAGATCACCAGGGCTTTCTTCTGAGATGCCACTGGATAGATTCAAATCGACAACCTTTCAGTTAGCGGCCGAAGGCTTAACCATTTGTGCCACCTAGATAACACCAAATTCACTCACTTACTCGTTTATTCCCTCATCCAGTGTTAATTGAGTTATGCCAAGTCCACAGTGGCTACCAATGGGAACCTTCAGGCTGGGTGGCCACGGGGCTAGGCAATCACAAGGTGGATGGGTAAGGGTCCTGGGAGGATGCACTGGTGAAGGGCATGGAGGCAGCCCCTAACCCTCTGGACTCGGGTCTTAGTGGGTGAGCAGGGGACGGCTGGGTGACAGAAGCAGAGGCTCAGCAGAGCAAAGCCCAGAGAAGGAGCTGGAGAGGAGCGCTGGGAGCACGGCTGCGGACTGGATTCTGTCCCCACAGGCAGTGGGGAGCCAGGGAAGGTTTTTGGCTGGGGAGTGCCCCAGTCAGATTCTGGTGGCCACACCATCCTGACACATTCATGTAAAGCTGGGGATGTAGGACCTGAGGGTCCCTTGGCTCCCTTTGACCTGAGCCTGGGATGTGATTTGTTCCTGTGCACTGTCTCCTCTTGCTGCAGCAGCTGCCCTTGGACTTGTCACGGATGGGCAGAGGCAATCCCAATCCCCGGAGAGAAGCCTGTGCCCATTGCAGAAATGAGTGAAGGCAACAGCGGTCACCATTCAGTCAAGCATATTGAGTGCCCAGCAGATGCTCTTTTTTTCAACTTACTAGGCCATGCAAGGCAGCTCATCGGGTGTGAACTATTCCAAAACATAGCCTGCTTGTGCCCTCTTGCCAAGCCAAGTCACTTGCTGTTGAGTCAACTCTGACTCATGGCGACTCTACGTATATCAAGAGTAGAACAGTGCACTATAGGATTGTCAACGGCTGGTTTTTTGGAAGTATATCGTCAGGTCTTTCTTCCAAGGCACCTCTGGGTGGACTCAAACTGCCAACCTTTCAGTTAGCAGTCGAGCATTCTGTTTGCACCCTCCAGGGGCTTCTTTTTGCCCTCTAGGTGCCAAAAATTCTCCCCACTGGAGAGTCAGTTCATCTCTGAGGAGACTGGAAACTGGACAGATTCGTTTCAATGGGCGGTGAATATTGTGTGGGATTCAGAAGGCTGATACAAGGGCAGTCCTGGTTAGAGGGCCGGTGGGCAATGGGGAGGAAAACCTGGGCAGCTGAGAGGCAGTGGGAGAGCGTGAAGGCCCCCAAAGAGGAGCAGGCCGGCGGTGCTAAACATAAAACATTGGCAGAGTCTCAATAATTCTGCCCATGAGCTTAGATACAGGCCACAACTTTCTCAATGGCTGATTCTCCCCTCGCCTGGCCTCTGGCCCCTGGCCTCTGGCTTGGTCCCCCGGCCTGTGGTTTTCCGCTGCAAGCAGTGGTGGCGGCTTCCGAGAAGCCCCACCAAGGCTTTCCTGTCAGGGCAACTCCAAGTTCCCCTTACTAAGGAAGGGGAAGTGGTGGAGTTTCTCCTGAAGGCTTTCAGTTTCTTTCTAAGAAGTCAGAGTGTTCCAACCCAGGGCAGAGCCATGTGTTAAAGGAAGAGAAGTTTGACTTCAGTTCCATCCACAAGTCATTTGTTGGGGCCTTAGTAGGCATTGCAGATGAGGAAATGAGACACATTTTACAGGTCCCTTCCCACGTCCCCTCCTTTCCCTCTCCCTCGGTGGCCCACCCTCTGGGCCCCCTTCCCTGCTCCACTAAAGCACAGATGAAGTGTGGCTTCCTCAGGGGCATCCCCGGTAGAAAACTTATACTTCCTTAGCCCTCAGAGCCAACCTCTTCTACGTCCTGCTTCCTCAGGGCTCTGCTGGGTGACTGAAAACTCTAACCCAAACAAAGAGCTGATGAGTGACACTGGTTGATGTAGATTCCTTTCCAGAGGATGTGTCCATTTTGGAAAACCAAAGCTGTCACTTCTTCTTTTTTTTTGTTATTGTGGTAAATATATATAGAACAGAACATTTGCCATTTCAACATTCTTCACGGGTACAATTCAGTGACATTAATTTGTACATCATGTTGTGCAACCATCACCATTATCCGTTTTCAAATTTTCCCGTCACCCTTAACAGAAGCTCAGTGTCCCCTAAGCATTGTGTCGTCCTTTCCCCTTCCCTTCCGCTACCAGTAAACTTTGTTCTCTGTATACTTGCTTAATCTAGATATTTCATGTAAGTGGGATCATACAATACATGTCCGTAAAGCTCCTTGAGGACAATGAGCTGTGGGAAGCCAGAGAACTGAGAGCACACCATCTCCAGAACACCCACTTGTTTGGTGGTAATTATCCTCACATCCTCATAACAATAGCCACCATTGATTGTAAGAGTTTACTGTGTGCCAGGCACCGTGCCAAGTGTTTTTCATCAATTTCCTCCTATAATCACCACAACCATCCCATGACAAAGATGCAATTATTATCCCCATCTTACAGATGAGGAAACAGGGTCAGAGAAATCAAGCAACCTGCCCAGGTCACACAGCTTGTTAGCCCTTCTTCTTGGTAGATTTCTTCTCAGAAAGGCAGGAAGGAGGACCAGCAGCCTGTTAGAGGAGTTGGCTGGGAAAGTCTGGTCTCCAATATCCTCAAAAGTCTCAAAGACACCCATGCTTCTTAGAGAGATGAAGAGTGAGCAGTATGAATTAGGACTGTCTTCCCTAGTACAAGGAGTCCCTAGGCGGTGCAAACAGTTGGCGTGCTCAGCTGCTAACCAAAAGTTTGAGGTTCTAGTCCACTCAGAGGCACCTCAGAAGAAAGGCCTAGCAATCTACTTCCAAAAAACCAGCCATTGAAAACCCTATGGAGCACAGTTCTACATTGACACACGTGGGGTCGCCATGAGTGGGAGTTGACTCAATGGCAACTGGTTCTGGTACTTCCTGGTACTCATATGGCTGGGCCTCTCCCCAAGGTTTGACGAACTTTTGTTGCTTTGTATATTTTCCTCCCATAGGCTTTGTTTTAGAGTCTCTGTTTTGTCAACACACACGTTATGGAGACAGTGATGGGATTCCCCCAAACCATAGTATTTTTGTTCAAAAAAATTTGCCTAGAGGCCCACAGCTGTGTGACTCATACTGTTGGGGTGTCAAGAAAACTCACAGCTGCAGGATCAAGGGGCCTGGTCTCAAACGAATGGGGAAACTCATAAGGTGGCCAGATTGTGTAAATAAAATGCAGAATACCCACTGAAATTTGAATTTCAGATAACAACATTTGAGATATCTTTATACTAAAAAATTACTGGTTGTTCATCTGAAATTCAAATTTAACTGGGCATCTTGCATTTTATCTGGCAACCCTAGACACTTAGCACGAGGAGCATCCTTGGGCCTGGGATGAAAACAACCCTGCAGAGTCTCAGTGGTCACAGAAGAACGGAGACCCCCTGCTGCAAGGATTCTCTCTGAGCAATCTCAAAAAGTTGGCCAACACAGGGCAGAGTCTCACGTTCAAGTTCCACAAAATTCTTGGATGCTCCTGAAGGAGACCTCCCTTTCTCTGGGCCTCAGTTTTCTCATCTCTATAATGGGAGAGGGGTTGAGTTCTATACTGGCTAAGGACCCTCCTAGCACTCAGCTTCTCTGTTGTTGTTAGTTGCCACTGAGCTCCGACTCATAATGACCCCACATAAAACAGAATGAAACTCTCTCCAGTCCCATGGCATCTTCATGATCGTCGGTATGCTCGAGTCCATACTTGCGGCCACTATGTATTTTGAAGGCCTTCCAACCTAGGGGGCTCATCTTCCAGCACTATATCAGACAATATTCTGTTGTGACCCATAGGGCTTTCATGGGCTAATTTTTGGAAGTATGTCACCAGGCCTTTCTTTCTAGTCTGGAAGCTCCACTGAAACCTGTCCACCATGGGTGACCCTGCTGGTATTTGAAATGCCAATGGCATAACTTCCAGAATATAGCAACACGCAAGCCATCACAGTACAACAGACTGAAAGATGGGCAGTCAGCTTTTCTGGCCAGGTGGAAAATCTACTGGAAGCAAGAGAAGGTGTGAGCTAGCCAATGAGCAAGTTCAGAGAGGAGGTGGCCACTTTTGCCAGGAAAATGTCGTCTCTCCTACTCTACAGCACAGAAGGGGGCTGGGGCACTGCAATTAGATGTTGCATGCTTTGGAGGGTCCCCCTTTGGTCAGGCACATCAATGCAAGCTGGGACCTCCTTGGAAAGGAACATAGAGATGACTTGTGGCTGGGTCCATTTTTGCAGTGCTCAGGGCTGGCCAGCTTTTCGAAGACCCCTGGAAATACCTGAGCCGCAGTGGGGACAGGGAGGATCATTATTAGCTACAAAATTAGAAAAGGTCGAAATGTAAGAAGGAAATCATTAAATGTCTACAAAATGTTAGCTAGACAATTGCAACTCAATGCCTATAATTTATGTAAATTAGAAATTATAATTTATGTGGCATGTGGTTACATTTGAATGTATTTGACATGTTGAGGGATGTGGACTCTGACAGTAAGACTGTCCAGGGCCTCCGAGGGGCTTAAACCAGGCCTGCCTAGCAGGCTAAGAGATCTGGAGACAGCAAATTGCTAGACTAGCAACGAGGATCTGCTAGAGGTAGTTGGGGAGAGGGCTGAGGGGTCGAACCTTGCAGCCAGGCTCTCTGCAGATGGAGATAGGGTGGGTCTGGAGGATAAAGAAAGCCTCCTCTTTTGAGACAGGCTAAAGCAGGTCGCAAATGGTGCCTGGAGAGGAGCTGAGGCCTGGGGCCTGGCTATGGTTACACACAGGGCTGCAGTCTTGACAGGGAACTTGAGGCCACATCAGGAGTGGAGTGCCCGGGTGTTCCTCAGGCTGGTTGGAGTAATGGGATTACTTCTAGACCTCTGCCTGCTGGAAGCGTCAGGCCTGCTCTTAGGGACTGAATCGTGTCCCCCCAAAAATATGTGTTGTAAATCCAAAACCCTTATACCTATGGATGTAATTATATTTGGGAATAGGACTTTTCTTTGTTATGTTAATGAGACCATATCAGTGTAGGATGTGTCTTAAGCCACTTTTCAGATATAAAAAGACCAAATGAGGCACAGAGAAGGAAGCACAAATGGAGAGAAATCACCAAGGAACCAAAGAAGAGAAGCTGAAAGAGAAAGATTTCCCCCCAGAGCGAACAGAAGAGCCTTCCCCTAGAGCGGCGCCCTGAATTGGCACACATCTAGCCTCCTAAACCGTGAGAAAATAAATTTCTGTTTGTTAAGCCACCCACTTGTGGTATTTCTGTTATAGCAGCACAGATAGCTAAAACGGCTGCTAACATGCAGCCAGCAGGAATAGCACCGAGGACTCCAGAATCCCTATCAACTCCATACCTCAGAGCCACCACCAAAAGATAATATTCTTCGCTGTGGACAATGGACACTTTCTCAATCTTATGTAAAGTGTAAATAAAAGCATCTCTAGGAAACTTGGTGGTTTTAAGTGAGGACAGTGTGCTGGCTTTGAAAATGCAGCTTAGCAACTGGTCCCAAGACCACTCCCCAAAGATCACCACCTTCCTCTATAGAAATTCTGGAGCCTCTCTGTTACCAGGTTGACCAGGGGTAATTGAGGTTCACAGCCTGCAGACAGGGTGCCTCCTCTGGACATGGCCCCACTGGGAGGGGTGTCAGTGTTGCAACTGAAATGCTGGGACTTCTTAGAACAGGGCAGATAGCTCTCTAATCAATGATATACGCCTGGTAATCTTTGTCCTTAACAGGATGGATTGACACAGTGGCTGCAAGAATGGGCTCAAACACAGCAACGATTGTGAGGGGCACCAGGCAGTGTTTTGTTCTGTTGTACATAGGGTCACTATGAGTCGGGAACAGACTCAACGGCACCTAACAACAACAATCTTTGTCCTTGAAAAAACTTGCCATCTTAAAAACAAAGTTTCAAATTCTCTAGCCAGAGCTGCTGTTTATAGGATCAACTGAATCTTTAAACAAAAAACCAGCTTTTAGTTTTTCTGTTTTTTGGTGGTGCAGTGGTTAAGTGCTCAGCTGCTAAATCAAACGGTCGGTGGTTCGAACCCACTTAGTGGCTTCCCTGGAGAAAGAACTGTCAATCTGCTCCCACGATGATTACAGCCTAGGAAACCCTATGGGGCAGTTCTCTGTCATATGGGGTCACATGAGTCAAAATCGACTCAACGGCACCTAACAGCAACCTAATAGCATGTGTGCGTTGTTGAAAACAGGGATAGGTGAAAAAGAAGAAAGCAAAATCAACAATAATCAGACCTCCCAAAGATAACCGTTGTTAACATTGTGGTTTATCTATCTGTATTTCTCTTTGTGCCTTGTCTACATCTAAATCTACACTTATATAATTAAATTTACTGTAAAGATAAGTTGTACCATTTCATAACTTTCCTTTTATCAATTACTGTAGCCGGAGCACCTCACAGAGTGTTGGATATTTTCCTGTTCATGATAGTGGCAGAGTGTGACAGGGACGTAAGCTGTTGGACGTACTTTCTATTGTTGCATAATTAGGATGTTTTACCTTTTTCACGATATTAAAAGGAAGTTGTGGTAACATCCTTGCAGCTAAAGCATTGCCGTGATTATTTACTAAGGATAAATTCCTAGAAGTAAAATTTCTGAGTTAAGAGAAAGCACTATTTGGAACATCCTAACTTTCATTTATTTATTTTTGATAGATAATATAGTCATGGAGTTCAGAATTTATAAAACATCTTCATAACCTGTCCCCAAGTCACCAAGTTCCCTTCCTCAGAGGCAATCATTATTGCCAATGTCTTAGGTTCTTTCCAGAGATACTTTTATTTGTGTGTGTATGTACATACATAAAGATACACGTGTATTCTCTCTCTTCTTTCTATGCATATGGACACACACACACACACACACACACACACATACACATACATATACATATCTCCCTATAAAAAACCAAACCTGTTGTCATCAAGTCAATTCTGACTCACAGCGACCCTATAAGACAGAGTAGAACTGCCCCATAGTGTTTCCAAAGAGCAGCTGGTGGATTCAAATTGCCGGCCTTTTGGTTAGCAGCCAAGCTCTTAACCACTGTGCCACCAGGGCTCCAATCTCCCCAGGTATATATATATACTGTTTTTTTCCATGAAAGGTGGTATATCCTCTATACGCTATTCTGTACTTCACATCTTTCACTTAATAATAAATTATCTTGGAGAACTTTCCATGTCAGTGCATAAAGAACTTCTTCATTTTTTTTTACAGCTGCATAGTATCCCATTATAGGGATGTACTATAATATATTTAATTAGTCCCCTATTGATGGGCACATCGGTTGTGTTTTAGGTGTATATGAATATATAACAAATTACTCTAAAAGTTAGTGACTTAAAACAACAATAAAAATTTATTTTCTCTTACAGTATCTGTTAGGAAATTAAAGAAGCAGTTATCTGGCTAGTTCTCATTTGGGGTCCCTCATGTGGTTACAATCAGCTGTTGGCTGGGGCTGCAGTCATCTGAAGGCTCAACTGGGAATGGAGGATCCATTTCTAAGGTTGCTCACTCATATGGCTGGTAAGTTGGTGCTGGCTGTAGGCCAAGGGCCTCGGTTCTTCTCCACATAGGCCTCTCCACAGGCTGCTTGAGTGTCTTCCTGGCATGGTAGCTGTTTTTTGTTTGTATGTGTATGTGACAGCCAAAGCAGCAAAGTCACATTGCCAAGGAGCATGGACATAGGAGGCCTGGCTCATTGGGGGCCACTATTGTAACAGCTCTCCGCAGGGACCTTGTGTAAAGCCCACATCTGTCTGTCCTCACATTGGCTCAACATGCCCCATACATCCATCTTGAGACCAATGAACTTTGACCTTACTTTAAGCAATAACCCAGCGATTTTGCTCCAAACTCCATTATTTGGCCAGTCCAGCTCTGAGGCCCTGTCTGCTGGCTGTATCTGGTTTGGGGCTCTGTTTGTGCCCTTTGGCCTTGCTGATGCATCGGAGGACTTCCGTTCCAACTGTCCTGTGAGCCTTCCTGCTCTTGGTTCCTGACTGGCCTCTACTCTGCTTCCTGGAACTTACAGCCCCAGCCCAGCCCCCTCAGTTCCCCCTGGCGGGGCCTGCCCTGCCCTCCCTAAGGGGAAGTTCATATGACATCAGTAGATTCCCTTAACCAGTTTGTCAGGAAAATTGTCTTATTACTTCTGCAAGTGCAAAATATTTCTTCCCCGTTCTACTCACCCCAACCTAATAAGCTCCAGTAATTTAGGCCTTTGAGATAGTCCACAATTTATGCTCCAAATGTTAGTCTCTTTTTTTGATCTCTCACATATATCTTTAAACCTCATGAGTTATTGAGAATATAAACCCATGCGGCTGGTATTGATAAGAACTATAAAAGGAAAAGATGACACCAATAAGGCAGAATCTTGCAGAATGGTTTATTGGATGGGCTGCCGAAAACTTACATGAATCACATTTTCTTAATTGAATCATATTTTTTGATGTAGTAGGAGGCCTTGCTGCTTGAGGACCCTCAGGACCATAAGGCAGAGCATAGAATTGTTTGGTAATGAAAATTTGGATTTTTATAAACCAAGTTTTTTGTAAGGGGCAGATTTTTGGTAAAGATATTAATTTGCTAATTATTAAAATGGTTTTAGAGCTTTCAGATACACTGTTAAGTGAAAAATAACCAAGGTGCTGAACAATTGAATAGCTAGATACCGTTTGTGTAAACACAGGGACTATATAAATATATATACATGTTGTTTTTGTTAGTTGCCATCAAGCAGGCTCCTACTCATGGTGACCTTGTGTACAACAGAATGAAGCGTTGCCCAGTCCTGCGCCATCTTCATGATCATCGGCACGTTGGAGTCCATTGTTCTGGCTATTGTATAGTGTCTTCCAACCTAGGGGGCTCATGTTTCAACACTATATCAGAAAATATTCTGTTGTGTTCCGCAGGGTTTTCACCATCTGTCTGTCATTTTGTCTTACTGTGGTAGCTTGCATGTTGCTGTGATGTGGGAAGCTACGCCACTGGTATTTCAAATACCAGCAGGATCACCCATGGTGGACAGGGTGAGTCTTACCACTTTTCTATTGCTAGTTTTAGTAGAAAATATTTGAATTTTCCTTCTCAGACAGGTTTCTGCCTTACACAGGTTCTGGCTTTTGCAGGTTTTACTTTATGTATATATATATGTATGCATACACGCATACACACCAAACCAAAAACCTGCTGCCATCTTCCGTCCTGATTCCGACTCATAGCAACTCTATAGGACAGAGTAGAACTGCCCCATAGAGTTTCCAAAGAGCAGCTGGTGGATTCGAACTGTTGACCTTTTAGTTAGCAGGCGAGCTCTTAACCCCTGCTTCACAGGGCTCCATATACATACATACATATATACATATCTATCTGTATGTATATAGATGTGAATCTATGTATATATACACATACATACGTTGTTATAGTTAGTTATTTTCAAGTCTATTCTGACTCACAGCGACCCCACGTGTGCAGAGTAGAACTGCTCCGTAGGGTTTTCAAGGCTCCAACCTTTCAGAAGCAGATTCCCAGGCCTGTCTTCAGAGATGCTTCTAAGTGGGTTCGAACTGCCAACATTTCAGCTAGTAGTTAGCACTTAAATGAACACCCAAGGACTTCACACATATATATAATACATATATACATATTATATCTCTATCTGTCTGTCTATCTATCCTATCTTTGGAAGTTCTACAAGAAACCAGTAATACTGACTCTTGGGAGGAAAAATAGACGTCTAAAAGCAGGATGAGAGATTTTTCAGTTTACTCTTTGTACCTTTTAAATGTTGTACCATGCAAATGTTTTACCTGTTCAAAAAGAAATCAATGCTGTGGGGGCGGGTGTTGACCTGGAGGAGGCACGAGGGAGTCCTTGGGGCACTGGAAATGCTCTGCATCTTTGAGAGGTGGTTGCTCGGGCAAACCTATGTGAAAAGTCATCAAGATGTGTGCACTTTATTGTAACTTATACTTCAACAGAAAGTAATGTCTTTGGTACAAATAGGAATACTTATTTAAAAATAATTTTTAAAAAAGAAAAATGAAGTCAGACCAGGATTTATTGTCTTGCTCCACAAAAACGGATGTGATTCTGTAAAGTTTACTTAAGCAATTTTCTGTGAAGTGAAACATAATTTCCAATCTGCTTCTGTTATAATCACGTCTGAGTTTCGTCCCTATGCTTATTGCGTTCAGTCACAGAGCGGCGCTGCTTAGTCTGAGCACTAGGAGCCGGCAGGCATGAAACTTGCCCATTCTCTGAGCTTGGGCTTGATGATAGTGAGAAAAGAGGAGAGGTGGGCTGAAAGGCGGGAGAAATCAGAACCTAGCTGCAAACAGGGGAACCAAAGTAGCACTTACTGAGCGCCTTTGCCTACCTCTGGGAGCTCTCTAGGCGCTACCAACCAGTTGCCATTGAGTTGACTCTGACTCATGGTGACCCCAGGTGTGTCAGAGTAGAAATGTGCTCCATAAGGTTTTCAGTGCTGATTTTTTGGAAGTAGATCTCCAGGACTTTCTTCTGAGGTACCTCTGGGTAGACTCAAATAGCCAACATTTCCATTAGCAGCCGAGTGCTTTAAACATATGAAGGGAGACAGAGAATCACTTCTGAGCCAGGCAAAGTCAAGAAAGAATGTTGAAAGGCTGTTTTCTAAGCTCTTTTACATTCGTTACATCACCTGACCTTGAAACAACACTGTGAGTAGTCAAGGCATGGGTTGTGGTCCCATTTTATGAATGAGGAAGGAAGGAAGCTGAGGCCTAGAGAGCAAAGTCACAAGGAGATGACAGCAAGGACTCAAACCTACTTTTTTTTTTTTTCAGTCAGAATTTTTTTTTATTGTTGTAATTAAATGAAGTTTACATTTCAAGTTAGTCTCCCATAGA
>NW_004444001.1:1746249-1761274 GCF_000243295.1 Trichechus manatus latirostris | reverse complement strand
TGATAAGATCATGTGGTTCTTGTCTTTTGTTTTATTTATGTGATGGATTATGTTGATTGTTTTTCTAATGTTGAACCATCCCTACATACCTGGTATAAATCCCACTTGGTCATGGTGAATTATTTTTTTGATATGTTGCTGAATTCTATTGGCTAAAATTTTGTTGAGGATTTTTGCATCAATGTTCATGAGGGATATTGGTCTGTGATTTTCTATTTTTGTGGTGTCTTTGCCTGGTTTTGGTATTGGCGTTATGCTGGCTTCATAGAATGAGTTTGGGAGTATTCCATCCTTTTCTATGCTCTGAAATACCTTTAGTAGAAGTGTCAAACCTACGTTTTAACACTCTAGGTCAGATGTGTTTATTGCTGCTTCCCAGAAGGGCTGCAGAGCATCTAGAATCAACTCTGTGTGACTTTGGGCAAGTTGCCGAACCTCTCTGTGCCTCTCTATCCTCACCTGTAAAAGGGAGCTGGTATGAGGACTAAATGAGCCAATACATGGAAAGCACATAGTAAGTGCTCATTACAAGTTAGCTGTTGCTTTTATTCCTGGAGATGAGAGAGAGAGAGATATGGGAAGAATGGCAAAGAGAAGAAATAAGAGAAACAAAGGTGGCAACAAAAATTTAGAGGCGGAAGTGGCTCCAGCATGTCAGTGCCTGGCCCCCGCACAGGCAGTGGGAACAGGGATGGGGTGGCCAGGCAGAGGCCAGGGTCAGGCCAGGAGCTCCAGCGGGAAGGTGTCCCTAACCCCACCGTGACCTACGAGCTGCAGAAGCTCACTGTTTGCATGGGCTGAAATCCAGCCGGCACCTGGCCCAGGACAGAGGAGGAGGACAAGCAAGGGAAAAAAGAGATGGCTAAGGCATCCTTGCCACCCTTGTGGATCTCACATCTGGTTGTAATCTCCAGATGTGGACCCGTGAACTGAGGCAGCTTTGCTCAGTCTCCCCAGAATGTCAGACTCCATGTTCAGTGATGTGCTGGTAAAAATGAAACAATCAGCTCTTTGCTGGGAGGCAGAGGGCAAAGAGGCTGATTGATAGTGTTTGCCAATTTCCATTGTGTAAATCTTCCCTCCTATCCCCGGCCGATTTCAAGCTCCCAATGTGGCCTCACTAAATGCAGGTTGAGAAGAAATGTGCGCAGTTGGCTCCAGTGTCCCTGTCTGTGAACGGAGGCTGGAGCTATCCACTTCCAGGACAGTTGTGGGGAGAAAATGGGACGATGAACATGAAATGCTTAGCACTAAACATCAGCTAGAGAGAGAGAGAGAATGTCTGAAGTTCCTCTCACATCTGATGTTCCTAGGTTACTGCATCTTGCAAGGGCCGTTGAGCCTCACTCTCCTGGTGTCTGAGCTCCCTGAGTTTTGGAGGGCAGTTTGAAGTGGAGCCCCATGGTGACTAACCTACCCCTACTTCCTCGCTTGCTGCTCAGTTTCAGTGCCACCCTTTTGCAGCCATTTCCTGAGCAGGTTTGCTGTGGACCTGCAATGTGTCCTGGGGCTGCAGAGAGGGTTCTTGCCCTAATATGGGGGGCTAGAACCCCTCAAGCTCCCCCCACCCTATCCTCAGGCTCACTGTGGCCAGAAGGATGCGTGAGGGAGAAGACAGACCCTCTCTGGCTGGCTCTCCAAAGGGGCATCAATGGCTGGGTGCTGGTTCATTTTGATCCTGCCCTTTGTGGAGGCAGGGGAAGAGGCAGGACAACCTTGGGGGCCTTTTGGCCCTGTCTGAGCATCCCAGTCCTGTGTATAGCAGTTGCAGCATGCTCTTTGTGAGGAGGAATGTGTAGGTGCCTGTGTATCTCTCAAAATCCTGGCTCCTTGGGAATTGAGCACGTGGACCCACAACCTCTCCTGTCTGTGGGTGGTCACAGAGGAGGGCAGAGGCCCTGAGAAGAAGTTAACTGTGCACATCTCTTCGCAACCCCACATTTAGTGAGGTCACATTGGGAGCTTGAAATCAACCACAGAGGTAAGTATTTACACCACGGAAATAGGCAAACACTACCAATCAACCCCTCTGCCTGCCCCCTCACCCTCAGACAAAGAGCTGGCTGTTCAGTTTTTACCAGCACACCACAGACACGGAGGCAGGCATTCTGGGAGACTGAGTGAAGCCGCCTCAGTTCACATGTCCACATCTGGAGCTTACAACCGGATGTGAGCCCCACAAGGGTGGCAAAGATGCATTAGCCATCTCTTTTCTCCCTTGCTTGTCCCCCTTCTCTGTCCTGGGCCAGGTGCCGGCTGGATTTCGGCCCATGCAAACAGTGCGCTTCTGCAGCTCGTAGGTCACGGTGGGGTTAGGGACACCTTCCCTCTGGAGCTCCTGGCCTGACCCTGGCCTCTGCCTGGCCACCCCATCCCTGTTCCCACTGCTTGGGAAGGGGCCAGGCACTGACATGCCAGAGCCACTTCTGCCTCTGAATTTTTCTTCCCATCCTCTTTTATCTACGTCTCTCTTATTTCTCATCTTTGCTATTCTTCCCATGTCTCTCTCTCATCCGCATGAATAAAAGCAAGAGCTAACTTTTTTTAAATCTTTTTTAAAAATCAACTTTATTGAGACCTAATTTGCATATAACAAAATGCCCCTTTTTCAAGTGTACAGTTTAATAAGTTTTGACTAACATCTATATCCAAGTATCCACCACCAGGAGTCTTCGGGTGGTGTGAACAGTTAAGTACAGTGTAGTCAGCTACTAAGCAAAAGATTGTGAATTTGAGTCCACCCAGAGGTGCGTTGGGAGAAAAGCATGGCAGTCTACCTCTGAAAGATCATCGTCAATGAAAACCCTATTAAGCGCATTTCTACCCTGAAATGCATAGGGTTGCCATGAGTTGTAATAGACTCTACAGCAACTGTTTTTTTTTTTTTTTTAATCTACCACTAAGGCAAAAATTTTCCTTATGTTTCTTGGAATCGACACACACCCACAAGAGCTAACTTTTAATGAGCAGTTACTATGTGCTTTCCATGTATTGGAAGGAGCTCTGGTGGTACAGTGGTTATAGTGCTGGGCTGCTAACCGACAAGTCAGCAGTTCAAATCCACCATCTGCTCAGCAGGAAAAAGATGTGGCAGTCTGCTTGCATGAAGATTCCAAAAAAACCAAATCGGCTGCCATTGAGTCAATTCTGACTCATAGCGACCCTATAGGACAGAGTGGAATTGCCACATAGGGTTTCCATGGCTGTAAATCTTTACAGAAGCTGACTGCCACATCTTTCTCCCACAGAGCAGCCAGTAGGTTCAAATCACTGACCTTTTGGTTAGCAGCCGAGCACTTTAATCACTACACCAACCAGGGATTCTTGCTGTAAAGATTACAGCCTTGGAAACCCTATGGGGCAGTTCCAGTCTGTCCTATAGGGTTGCTATGAGTCAGAACTGACTTGACAGCATCGGGTTTGGTGTTTTGTTTTGTTTTCCATGTATTGACTCATTTAAGCCTTGAGAGAAGGACAGACAGCAGCAAGGAAAGAGCAAGGATGTGGAGCTGTGATCAGTGATCTTGAACTTGTCATTTCACCTCTCTGACCTCCAGTAACCCCAGCAGAAGCAAAATAATACCTGCTGTGCTGTTGGACTGAGAGAACGAGTGTGAATTCAGGCTAGAGGGTGTTTTTGAGCACTTACTATGTGCTAAGCTCTGGGATACAGAGATGAGTAAAACAGGGTCAGTCCTGGGGAGGTGGCAGATGTGAAAGTCCTATGACCTCATCAATGTAGTGGTGTCAATGATGAGTAAGTACAAGGTGATGGTCTTGCCATGTCTGAGCCACACAATTCATTCCGCCAGTTCACAGATCTTCAGTGAGGACCTACCATGGACCAGCCACTAGGAAACAGCAGTGAAGACAAGGCTAAGTCCCTGTCCTCAAGGAACTTACATGTTTAGTGCTGGACACAAATACTAATCAAATCAACACAAAATAGATGGAGTGGTGTAATGGCAGGTGGTGGTTGTTATAAAGTAAAGCAGAGCCAGGGGACAGAGTGACAGAGACACCTCCCTGAGGAGAGGCGTTGAAGCAGAGACCTGAGTGAAGTGAGGGAGTGTCCCATGCAGATTTTGGTGGCAGAGCGTTCCAGGCTGAAGGAAGAGCAGGTGCAAAGGTCCTGAGGTGGGAGTGTGCTAAGAGAGGGGAGGGATAAGGAAGGGAATAGGTGGGCTCTGAGGGGCATCCAGGGGCCAGATTATGAAGGTCCTGGCGGGCCATGGTGAGGACAGTGTCAGGTGGACTTCTAACCATGATGCCACTGGAGGGTTGAGAGAAGGAGGATTCAGGATCAGGGTTTCAGATTTAAGTGTCCCTCTGGCTGCTGTGTGGAGAACAACCGCCAGGGGGCAAGCATGGGAGCTAGAAGAATAGCTGGAGGCTCTTGCAATCACCCAGGAGAAGATGATCTTGGCTCACACCAGGGTGGTGGCATGTGAGAGGTGTGAGAAGGGACTCAATTTGGAATATCTGGTGAGGGTGGGAGCACCCAGACTTGCTGCTGAAGCAAATTATTGCAGAGATGTAGTTACATCAAGAGCATAGCTAGTAACAACTCCCCACTGTTGAACTCCTGCTGTGGGCCCAGAGCTTTCCCTGCATTATCTCATTTGGTTTTCACACCTAGTCCTGCAGAGGCATTCCTCGACCAGTTTACTGAATAAATGGAGGCTCAGAGAGGTGGGGTGATGTGCTCAAGGTCCCACAGCAAGGCCACAATAGAGCTGGGATTCTAACACAGGTCTTTCAGACTGCCAAGGGGGTACCCTTCCCATGACACCATCTATCCCTGGGACTTTGAAAGTGTTAGCACACTACATAAAACCAAAAAACAAACAAACCCGTTACCATCGAGTCAATTCCAACTCATAGTGACCCTATAGGACAGAGTAGAACTGCTCCATAGAGTTTCCAAGGAGCGCCTGGTAGATTCGAACTGCCAGCGTTTCGGTTAGCAGCTGTAGCTCTTAACCACTATGCCACCAGGATTTCCAGCACACTACATAGTATACATAAAAAAAAAACCAAACCCATTGCCATCGAGTCAATTCTGACTCATAACGACCCTATAGGACAGAGCAGAACTGCCCCATAGGATTTCCAAAGAGTGGCTGGTGAGTTCAAACTGCTGACGTTTTGGTTAGCAGCCAAACTCTTAACCACTGTGCCATCCGGGCGCTGACATACTATATGTAGTTATGTGCTTAAAGGATCACTAGTTTGGAAAATCATTATGGAAGATTTCAAAAGGCCTTTATTTATTTATATTCATAAACTTTTTTTATTGAGAGATAATTCAAATACCATAAAATTCACCATTTTGTTTCTTTAAAAATATTATATTGTGTTTCAGATGAAAGTTTACATAGTAAATGAGGTTCCCATTTAACAATTTTTATACAAATTGTTCCATGACATTGGTTACAATTTTCACAGCGTGTCAGCCTTCTCATTATTTCCATTCTGTTTGCTCTGTTTCCATTGATCTAGTTTTTCTTCCCCTCCTTGTCTTCTCATTTTTGCTTTTGGGAAAACGTTAACCGTTTGGTCTCGTATAGCTAATTGTTTAAGGGAGCACATTACTCATGGGTATTATAAGCCAATCTATTATTTGGTTGAAAGGTGACCTCCAGAAATAGCTTCAGTTCCAAGTTCGAAGGGCATCTTTGGGCAATAGTCTCGGGGGTTCCTGTAGTCTCTGCCCAGTAGGTCTGGCCTTTTTAAGGAAAAATTCACCATTTTAAAGTGTACAATTCAGTGGTTTTCAGTATATTCACAAGGTTGTGCAACCATCACCATTACCTAATTCCAGAACATTTTCATCACTCCCAAAAGGAACCCTGTACACATTTGCAGTCACTTTCTACTCCCTTTTGCCCCCAGCCCCTGGCAACAGCTAATCCACTTTTTATCTCTATGGATTACCTGTTCTGGACATTTCATATACATGGAATCATACAATACGTGGTCTTCTGTGTCTGGCTTTTTCACTTAGCATAATGTTCACCTATGTAGTAGCGTAAGTCAGTACTTCATTCCTTTTTATGGCTAAATAATATCCCACTATATGGTTATACCACATTTTGTTCAGCCATTTAGCAGTTGATGGACATTTGGGTTGCTTCCACTTTTTAGCTACTATGATGCATTCATAAGCTTTTAAAAGGTGCCCTGGTGGTGCAGTGGTTAAGAGCTATGACAGTTGCTAACCAAGTGATCAGCAGTTCAAATCCACCAGCTGCTCCTTGAAAACTATATGGGACGGTTCTACTCTGTCCTGTAGGGTCACTAGGAGTCAGAATCGACTAGACGATTATGGTTTTTTTTTTTGGGGGCGGGTACCCTACACGGCCACCAAATGGCTAATATTAAAACAGAAAAACAACCTGACCTTACCAAATGCGGACAAGGATACAGCTGGTGGGAATGAAAAGTAGTAGAGCCACACTGGAAAACAGTCTAACAGTCTCTTATAAAATTAATCATACATTTACCATGTGACCCGGCAACCCAACTGTCTGCGCTTATCCTTGAGATATGAAAATTTTATGCTCACACCAAAACCTAAACATGGGTGTTTATAGTGGCTTTATTCATAATCACCCCAAACTGGAAATAACCCAGATGTCCTTCAACCAGTAAATGGATAAAAATCTGCGGTACATCCATATAGTGGAATATTACCTAGCAATGAAAAGGAACAAACTACTGTTATGTGCAACTAACTTGACAAATCTCAAACCCATGATGCTGAATAAAAGAAGCCAGACTCAAAAGGCTACATTCCATTTATACTGCATTCTGGAAAAGACAAAACTATAAGGATCAGTAGTTGTCAGGGGCCAGGGTAGCAGGCGGATGGCGAGAGGAGGGGTTGACTACAAAGGGGTGGCATGGGAGAACTTATTGGGGGGATGAAAGTGTTCTATATCTTGATTGTGGTAATGGTTACATGACTGTACGTGTTTGTCGAAACTCATAGAGCTATACTAAAAAGGGGTGGATTTTACTGTTTGTAAATTATACCTTAATAAACTTAACTCTAAAAATGGTCATATGCAATTTCCGAATTCTCATGGAATCCACACTTTCTGGAGCCATTGAGGCTGGATGAACCCTTGAAACTGTTGTCCTGAGATAATCTTTAAACTTTAAACCAAAAATATCTCCTGAAATCTTTAAACCAAACCGTAAGTTAGCTTTAGTAAAGAATGTTTGTCTTGAGCATTATGCTCTTTTAAGATCTATCTATATGGGATTGAATTGACAAGAGTAAATAGCAAGTTTAGATAGAAAACTTAAGGGGCATTGAGTTTATGTTAGTGGGGGAGGAACAATTTGGAAAAGGAGGGTGAGAATGGCTGCGCAATTTGAAGAATGTAATCAATGTCACTGAATTGTACATGTAGAAACTGTTGAATTGGTGTATGTTTTGCTGTGTATATTCTCAACAAAAAATAAAATAAACTTTAAAAAATGATTGTATGCCTCTTGTATGCCTCTACTTCTCTTTCCTCGCTCTCCCTCCACCTCATTTAGCTCCAAAGTGAGGCCACTTCCCACACCTCCACTCAGGGTAAGACGCCCTGGGAAAGCTTAGAGGCCAGTGCCAGGGGTCCTGGGATCAAGAACTGATCCTACCCTGACTGACAAAGATACCCATCAGAATTACTGAAGAGCTTTAAAAATGCTGATGTTCCAGCCCAAGCCTGGGAATTCTGGTTTAATTGGTCTCGGGTGCAGCCTGGGCATTGGGATTTTTTTTTTTACAGTTTCCCAAGTGAGTCTAATGGCCTAGGCTCTGAGGTCCCCAAGAACTGTCTGCTTTATTCAACTTTATATCCACAGGTACTCAACAAATGTTTGTATTGCAGGGAACAGAAGCAGATGGCACAGGGAGAAGAAGCTGATAGTAACCGTGAATGCTTACCCGGAACTCACCGTGTGGTCACCACTGTTCTGAGCTCTGGACACATACGCATTCATTCAGTTGACTCCCCAACCCCCTGGGAGGTACCTGCTGCCATCAAGTCCATTCTGAATCATAGTGACCTTATAGGACAGAGTAGAACTGCTCCATAGGGTTTCCTATGATGTAATCTCTACAGGAGCAGACTGCCACGTCTTTCTCCCAAGGAGCAGTTGGTGGACTTGAACTGCCGAGCACTTAACCACTGCTCCACCAGGGCTCCTTCCAGGGAAGTAGGACTATGGTTATCTCCATTTGACAGGTGAGAAAGCCACGGCATAGAGTGGTGAAGAGTCTTGCCCAAGACAACATGCCAATAAATGGCAAAGATGAGTGGGGTCTGAGCCCAGGCTGTGTGGTGGTCTGGACCCAATAACCATTGGGAAATACTGCCCCCTAGCGCCAGCTGTGGCCTGACTTTGGAGTCAGATGGCCTGGGTTTGCATCTGGGCTTAATTACTTATAGGTTGTGTGACTGTGGACACATTATTTAAACTTACTAAAGTCCTTAAAGTCTGTAATGGAGTCCTGGAGGCACAGTGGTTAAAGCGGTCCGCTGCTAACAAAAAGGTAGGCAGTTCTAACCCACCAGCTGCTCCTCGGGAGAAAGATGTGTGGCAATCTGCTTCGGTAAAGATTTACAGCCTTGGAAACCCTATAGGATCTCTGTAAGTCGGAATCGGCAATGGGTTGGGAGAGTCCTTAAGTTCTTCATCTGTAAGATGTGGATGCTTGCAGAATGAAATGAGGATGACCACATCGTAAACACACAATAAATGGTCACAGTGATGAACACAGGCAGAAACGAATGAATCAGTGAATGAATCAACAAAGCTGTTACCCGGTGATTTCCTTGGAAGGAAGGCAGTTGTGCAAGAGGAGGCAAGGCCCTCGTGCCAGGTGACCCATTGATTAGGTCCCCATATGCCAGCCCCCCCTCTTTCAGATGGGCCCTGAGCACCCCCTGCAGAATGAAGCACATAGACACAGGTGGCTGGCGAAGCCTCCATATTTTTTTAATTTTTATTTTTTTAATAATTTTATTTTTGTTGTTCTTGTTGAGAATATACACAGCAGAACATACACCAGTTCAACAGTTTCTACATGTACAATTTAGTGACATTGATTACATTCTTCCAGTTGTGTGACCATTCTCACCCTCCTTTTCCGAGTCATCCCTCTGCCATTCACAGAAACTCACTGCCCCCTAGGTTTCCTATCTAATCTTTCGAGTTACTGTTGTCACTTTGATCCCATATAGATAGATCTTAAAACAGCACGATGCTGAAGGCAGACAGTCTTTATTAGCTAAGCTAAGCTATTATTTGGTTTAAAGAAGACTTCAGGGAATATTTTTGGTTTAAGGTTTAAAGATTATCTCAGGGCAATAGTTTCAGGGGTTCATCCAGCCTCCATGGTTCCAGAAAGTCTGGATTCCATGAGAATTTGAAATTCTGTTCCACATTTTTTTCCCTTTTGATCAGGATTCGTCTTTGATCAAAATGTTCAATAATAGTAGCTGGTACCATCCAGTTCTTCTGGTCTCATGGCAAAGGAAGGCCTCCAGTTTTTTAGAAGGAAGGGCCTTTAGAAGTAAAAATCAGAGGTTTTGAGAGTCTTCGCTGCCTGGTGGGAGCCTGAGTCTAAGATCCATAGTATCATTGGGTAAGCAAATCCCGGGGGAGGCCTAGCAGTGTTCCTCTGGGCTCTCAACCTCACAACTCCCAGGAGATAGAGCCCTAAGGACAGCAGCTTCTCCATGTCCATGGTCTCTGTCCAGGTCCTGAGTTCTTCCAGGGTCTAGACTGCTCTGCCTCTTTGTTGCTACATGTTTCCTCGTTTCTACACTTGTTTGTGGAATAGTAAGTGATCCCATTCCCACTGGGTGCTCCCAGGTAGCATTTCCCAGCAGCCTCTGGGGTGTACTGCCTTTGGCTACTGAGTACTGATGCCTTAGTGACCCACATGTCACTAATGGGGTCAGGCCCACAAGGAAGGAGGCAGGGAAATGAGTCTTCCTTTGTTCCTTCTTTCTTTCTTTTTAAAAATACTTTACCTTGTTTATTTCTCAACTGGAAACTATCATAGAGAAATTATGCATGAAGTTTGAAGTAAGGGGAACCAAACAATCAAACCAAACCCATTGCCATCGAGTGGATGCAGACTCACGGTGAACCTATGTGTTACAGAGTAGAACTGCTCCATAGGGTTCTCTTGCCTACAATCTTTTGATTGCAAAAAAAAGTAGATTGCCAGGCCTTTTTTCCATGTGGCAGCACTGGGTGGTTTGAACCACCAACTCCCAGGTTAGCAGTTGAGCACAAACTGTTGGCACCATCCAGTTTTGTTTGAGTTTAATGCTCTTACTTTGAATCACTACAGTATCTTCTGCTAAATTCCTCATTGCCAAAAACCCTCCATCCCCTCGTTTTGTACTGATCCATACATGTTTTTAGGGAAAAAAAAATTATCAGAATTAATAGGTACTTTCCTATGAGTTCTGATTTTCTTTTTTTTTAAATTGGATTTCAGGCATACAACATTAATCTATATGACTATTATAGATTAACCATAATCTTAACTTCCTGACACTTCCATCATGTTCTCATTCTCTCCCCCTTCTCTCTCTATTTTTTTTTCCTTACAAATGTGATGTAATGAGCACCTGCAAACTCTCCACCCAAAACGAAAAACAGATTCTTGACATTGTCATTGACATTGACATTGAGAGGCATACAATAGCCAGTCTCTGTTTAATTTCTCTCATTTCTGCCCCCATTCATTTCCATTTTTTTCTACTCCACTCCTCTCGCTCTGTTCTTTGAATCGTTCTCAATCTTGTATTTTCCCCTTAATGTGAGAAAGACACTCTTGTTCTTGTGATTTTAGAAGTAATACATGATACTGAAAAAAATTCAAGTACCACAGAAGCATCTAAAGAAGAAAGTAAAAAAACTACTCTTAAAGTTTGTTGTGTGTCTCTTTAGATTATGCTGATATGAAAAATTTTTATACAAGCAGGACTGGAACGTTCCACAGCACAGTGGTTAGGAATGCTGCCTCTTCTGCCCCAAGTTATGTGACCACAAGCAAGTTACTCAACTTTTATGTCTGTTTC
Organism: Trichechus manatus latirostris; assembly: GCF_000243295.1. Classification (NCBI taxonomy): domain Eukaryota; kingdom Metazoa; phylum Chordata; class Mammalia; order Sirenia; family Trichechidae; genus Trichechus; species Trichechus manatus. Next base: position 1,750,175 of record NW_004444001.1, on the reverse strand, counting down.
TTTATCTGTAAAATGAGGATCATAACATAGAATATATTTCTAATGTTATTAAGGAGTAAATGAAATACTCTTTATAAAGAAGTCCCTGGGTGGTGCAAACAGAATGAACTCAGTTGCTAACTGAAAGGTTGGTGGTTTGAGTCCACCCAGAGGTGCCTCAGAAGAAAGGCCTGGCAATCTACTTCCAGTTCTACTCTGACACACACGGGGCCATAAATTGTAGTCAACTCTGCAGCAACTGGTTTGGTTTGGTTGTTTTCAACAGTGAGGGCTTTAAAATTTCAGCTCCTTCTGTAGTTCTTATTCCGTTAATATATATTCACTTAATTGACATCTTTGTGTCAATATATTATCATCTAAGCCTTCTGGAGGAGCCCTGGTGGAGCAGTGGTTAAGTGCTCAGCTGCTAACTGAAAGGTTAGTGGTTCAAACCACCAGCTGCTCCGTGGAAAAAGATGTGGCTGTTGCTTCAGTAAAGATTACAGCCTTGGAAACCCTGCGGGGGCAGTTCTACTCCGTCCCGTAGGGCCGCTGTGAGTTGGAATCAACTGGATGGCAGCGGGTTTGGTTTGATTCTTTTTTGGGGGGTGGGGTTTGATAAGCCTTCTTGTGGAAATCTGCGTAGTTCTTTACTGCACAGAGGCATTAGAGTTTATCTAATAAGCTCCCTCTTGATGGGTTACATTTATTTAATGAGTCTTCTTGGCTAAAAGCTTGGCTGCTAACCAAAAAGATTGGCAGTTCGAATCCACCAGCCACTCCTTGGAAACCCTATGGGGCAGCTCTGCTCTGTCCTATAGGGTTGCTATGATTTGGAATTGACTGGATGGCAACGGATTTTTTTCAGGTTTGTTTTGCTGGATATTTATGGAGTTTTCAATGTGGGTATTGTAAACAAAGTGTGGTGAACAACCTGTCACTCTGGGCTGGCTATCTCCTTGGGGTAAATTCTCAGAATTGTAACTGCAGGTCAGAGGGTGTGCGCAGGGTTTGGTCCTTGGACCTGTTTCTTCTTCTGCCTCCTTCACGCCCTCAGGAATCTGCCCAGGGCTATAAATCCATCTATAGGAGGCAATCAGTTACCTTCAAGTCAATTCTGACTTGTGGCAACCCCATGTGTGTCAGAGTAGAACTGTGCCCCATAGGATTCTCAAGGGCTAATTTTTTGGAAGTAAATTGCCAGGCCTTTCTTCCAAAGCACCTCTGGTGGACTCAAACCACCAGCCTTTCAATTAGAAGCCAGGCACTTGTGTATTTGGTAAAAGTATACCCAGCAAAACAGGTTCCCATCCAACAATTTCCGCACATAATGTTCAGTGACATTAGTTACATTTTTCAGTCTGTGATAGTATTCTCATTATTTCCCTTGCTAGCTGTTCCACTCCTGTTGATTTAGTCTCACTGCCCCCCAACCTCCCACCCCAAACTTCTCATCTATGATTTAGAGCCTCCCTTACTTCTTTAGGAAACCCTGGTGGTGTAGTGGTTAAGTGCTACAGCTGCTAACCAAAAGGTCGACAGTTCAAATCCACCAGGCGCTCCTTGGAAACTGTATGGGGCAGTTCTACCCTGTCCTATAGGGTCACTATGAGGTGGAATTGACTTGACGGCAACAGGTTTGGTTTTTTTTGTTGTTGTTTACTTCTTTGAGGTTGTTTTTTCAAACATTGGCTTGTCGGTGAGGCCTTCCTTGAGCTTCTCTTTAAAAACTTACCTTGCCCCCCACCCCGCGCCCCCCGCCCTACTCTTCCTTTACTCTCTTTCTTGTTTTTTCCTTCCGGTAGAGTGATCCATTATCCCCATTTACTTGGAACTGAGGGATTTTCCAAGACATCAGAGTTTCAGTTTTAAAACTAGGCAAGTCCAGGATGTTGGTCACCCTATTTAAGCACATTGTATCCGATACGCTCTATAGTTTACTTATTTATTTGGTTAATTGTCTCCCCCACTAGAATGTAAGCTCTAAGGGCGGAAGTTTTTGTCTGTCTCGTTCACTGCACTATCCCAGGTAACGGAAGTGTTTTTGGCTCATAGTAGGTGCTCAATAAATATTTGTGAATGAATGAACGAAGGAATGAACTTTTGGCCAGCCTATTCCCCACAGGGATTGTGCCAGTGAGGTTTCCTTGGGCTTCTTAAAATACCCTACTGTAGGGAGGTGGCCTCAGGTTGGGGCAGGCAAACTGCTGGGCCTTGAATGAGGCAAAGACTTATAACTTATCCCATTTTTCCCTCTTCCAGGGCAGGAGTCCAGCAGTGGCCGGGCCTGCTGGGAATGGCTGAGGGTGTTGGGGCCCTGGCTGGGGCTACTGCATGTGGTCTGCTTCCCACTGCCACCCCCTGGCGGTCCCTCATGAAAAAGCAGCCTCACTCACGGCCAGAGGGTCAAACAAGGGTGCCCCTCCCCTCCCCTTTCTCTCACCTTCTCTGTCCTGTCTCCACTTTTCTCTCCTTCACTCTTTCCTTCACTGGTTCCTCTCCCACGCCTCTCTGCTTGCTCTTTTACTCTGCTACCTAATGTCAAGGGCTTTGACCTTAGTCCACTGAGTTAAAACCTAGCTCTGGTACCTACTAGCTGTGTGACCTTGAGCCAACTACTAAACCTCTCTGAGCCTAGGTTTCCTTAACTGGAAAAGAGGATTGTAACTCCTGAGGGTGAAATGAGATAATCCACACAGAACACCCAGCACAGTGCCTGGCCCAATAGATGTTTATTAATTTTTTATTAATTATTATTAGTACTATCATGCCTGGCACTTGATGGGTGCTCAGCCATTGGTAGCTTACTTTCTTTCTTCTTCATCCCAGGTAACCCAGGCTACACATTAGACTCACGTAGGGACTCCTAAAAATACCCAAGCCCTCCCTATCCCAGACCAATTAATCTATTAAATCAGAAAATTCGATGGGGGTGCAGGCATCCCCAGGTGATTCTAACGGGCAGCACAGGTTGAGACCCAACTGGGTGACCAACCGTCTTGGTTACCTTGGTCTTTCCCAGTTTTCTCACTGAAAGTCCCAAGTCCCAAACCAGGGCATTTGTTCACACCCCTCCCCACAGAGAACAGGCCCCTATCTTCTGAATCCCAATTCAGAGCACATTGTCTGAGCATTTGAAAGCACAAGCTGGAGGTGGTGGGTCACGGAGGCCGCAGGGTCAGCTGTGGCAGGAGCCAGGCTTGGAGTGGGAGGTAGGGGTGGGGCTGGCTGTGGCTTAGTCGGACAGGTCCCCATTAGGCTCCCCAGGGCTCTGGCCACTGGCTGCCTGCTCCACGGCCTTCACCCAGCGGCTCCTCAGCTCCTTGGTCTCAGCCTTGAACGTGTACAGCTGGCCTGACTGCTGCAGCTGGAAGACCCGGGGGTCCGCCTGGGGCCCAGCAGTGACCTGGTAGCCCAGCAGGGGGATGGAGGTGTGAGCCCGCATATCCTAGGAGGGGAGGGGAGAGCAGTGGGTCACTGTCCCCCACCCCCACTTCAGCCCCATCGCCTCAGATAGTCATTTTGAAGGTTACAGCCACACACCTGCTTCTCACACTCCACACACCCATGAAGGGGAGTGGACTGGTGGGAGGACAGCGAGAAAGAGGGGAGAAGAACAGACCACCCACCGAGAGCAGGGCAGTTGTGACCTGGAGCCTGAGCTCAGCTCTGAAACCCACGAATCCTGTGACTTGAGGGTGCCATGTCCTCATTGTACCTCAGTTTCCTCATCTTACATGTAAAAAAAACCAAACTCATTGCCATCAAGTTGATACCAACTCACAGCAACCCTATAGGGTAGAACTGCCCCATAGGGTTTCCAAGGAGCAGCTGGTAGATTCAAACTGCCAACCTTTTGGTTAGCAGCCTGAGCTCTTAACCACTGCACCACCAGGGCTCCATGTTACATATGGGACCAATGATACTCACCACCCCCACCCCCCACC
>NW_004444001.1:1744478-1745930 GCF_000243295.1 Trichechus manatus latirostris | reverse complement strand
AGCGTTATTTGCCCCTGAGGCTCCAGGAGGTCCCATCACGTGCCTGTGGTCACAGCTGGCAAGTGGCAGAGCTGCAACTGCACCCCAGCCAGCCTGACCGGTCGTGTGTGTGTGTCTGGGAGGCAGGTGCTGGGAGGGCTTATCACCTATGAGCTGCCTGGGGGATAAACTGGGGCTGGAGAAGAGGCTGACCATGCCCTCAGCAGTCAGGGAAGGGCTAGTCAGGGGCCGGAGGGAAGGGGCCCACTTGAACCTGGGTGCTGAGCTCAGCTGGAATAGGCTGTGTGCTTCTCTCACCTCCCAGGGACAGTGGGATGTCGACCCGGCCTGTGGGGTGTTGGTAACCGATGTCTGGGCTGGTTGGCATTGTATTTGTGGAGCAAAGCTGAACACAGCCGGTGCCCCAGCAGCAGCAAGGGAGCAGCCTGGGGAGTGCCTGCGGAGGTGGGGTGGCTTAGAGAGGCCCCATGTGCAGCAGAAAGCCTGGCTTCTGACTCACTGGCTGACCTCGGGCAAGTCACTTCTCTGGTCCTGGGTCCTACTCCATGGGTAGATGAGGGGTAGGACCAACTGGTCCCTGAATTTCCTTCCAGTTAGAATGGAGCCTCCAGTCTGCCTCTCTCTGGCAGTGGGACCCTGCTCTGGAGCCTCAGTTTCTCCCTCTGTAAAATGGAATCAGTGATACCAACTCTCTCTGCCTCCTGGGATTGTTGGGGCAGGCATGGGGACACGAGCAGGAACCGTCCTGGGGGCCGTGCTATTATTGGATGAGGACACAGAGAAGGGGCAGAAGAACCTGGACGACATGGCTGGAGCCAAATGTTGCACCCATTTGGTGATAGGCCTAGTGCTGTTTGGGCTTGGTGGGGGGTAGTGGAGGGGGCAAAAGAGAGAAGGAGGCAGCAGGGGGGACAGTGTGACCATGTCCGGCTTGTTTCTCAGCACCGGGGACAGTACCAGCGTGTGGCGGGGGCTCTGCACACGTTTGCTGAATGGATGATAGCGGGAGGATGGCTGCCCTCACCTCCAAGATGCCCCGCCTCTTGTCCTCCTTGTCCTCGGCGAGCACGTTTCCGGTGAGGAACGTGTAGCAGTCACAGCAGACTCGGTTGGGCCTGTTGTCATCGTACTTCAGCTTGGCCCGGTAGTCAGAGCATCTGGCACACACCACCTGCGAAGGATGGCCGAGAGGGGGGCGTGGGCCTGAGCGAGGCCTGGGAGGGCTGTGCTTGCACCTGGCCGGGGGCAGGGGTAAGAACAACCAGGGCCGGAAGAGAAAGAAAGCTGCAGCAGAGGCTTGGAGGCAGAGAGGGGGAACCTGGAGGTGGTGCAGTGAGAAAACTCAGACTCTGGGCTCCCCCAGCCCAGACTTTGAGACCTAGCCCTGCTGCAAGTGCCCTAACTTCTCTCCCCTTCAGATTCCTCTTCTGTGAAAGAGATGAGATCATAACT
>NW_004444001.1:1721249-1743901 GCF_000243295.1 Trichechus manatus latirostris | reverse complement strand
ACATGAAGAATGTAATCAATGTCACTGAATTGTCCATGGAGAAACTGTTGAATGGGTGTATGTTCTGCTGTGTATATCCTCAACAACAACAACAACAAATGAAATAAATTATTTAAAAAAATGCTGGGTTGGTGGTTTGGGGAAGGAAGACATGCCATGTCTACTGTGGATTAGGGTCCACCCCCAGCCTGCCCTGGAGAAGCCCCCCAGGAAGGTCAACATGAATCACACTGGGGAAACCAGGTGAACAATGCGTGAAGAGACTTGGAAAGAAACACGGGGTGTGACTTAGAGGGAGACTGGGGTGTCACAGTGAGTTCAGGACGTGGTCTTAGAAAGGGAGGGAGGTGGAGGGCAGAGGGTTATTCCTCAAACAGAACCAGCATTGAGGAAGCTCCTGTGTGCCCAGCATGTGGCCTGGGGAGGGACCTGCAGGAGAAGGCCTGGCCCCTGCTCCACCCTTACAAAGATACCGGTCTGGCAGGAGAGACAAAAACTGGGCACCTAAACCACCGAAAGAATGACTCACAAATTACAAAGCTATGCATGGGCAGGAGAAACCCCAAATCGGGACAAGGTTAGCTCAGACAGTGCCACACAGGCGGCTTTGACTACCTTGGGAATCTTGGATTCTTTTTTAATTGAGGGATTTACATTTTTTATATTATTATAAATAAATATATATTTATATAACTATTATTTTACATAAATAGATGTATTTTTCCTTCCGTCAACTATTTATTTTGAAAAAATTCTCAATTTACTGAAAAAAACCCATTATCTTTGAGTCGATTCCGAATCATAGTGACCCTATAGGACAGAGTAGAACTGCCCCACAGGGTTTCTAAAGAGCAGCTGATGGATTTGAACTGCTGACCTTTTGGTTAGCAGCCAAGCTCCTAACCACTGCGCCACCAGGGCTCCTCCCAACCTACAGACAAATTGAAAGAATAATACAATGATACCTCCCAACCTAGATTCACCGATTGTTAACATTTTGGCCACCTTTGCTTTAGTCCTCTATATTTGTACTTTATTTTTTCTGAACTGTTTGAGAATAAATTGCCATCATTATGACCCGAAACCCATCGCCGGCGAGTCTATTCCAACTCATCGCGACCCTATATGACAGAGAAGAACTCTCATTGAGTTTCCTAGGCTGTAAATCTTTGTGGCAGTAGACTGTCAAATCTTTCTCCCATGGAGTGGCTGGCGGGTTTGTACTGCCAATCTTTCAGTTTGCAGCTGAGTGCTTTAACTACTGCACCACCAGGGCTCCCTGTTATCATGACACTCACCCTTAAATATGCAGCTGGCATCTCCTAAGAACAAGGCCATTCTCCTACCTATCTACAGTGTCATTACCACACTGGAGAAATGTAACACTGATACAGTACTGTCATCTATAGATGGCTCACAATCAAGTCTCCCCAATGGTCTCAAAAACAACTTTTGTAGCTGATTTTTTTTTCGCCCTATCTAGGATCCAATTAAGGATCATATTTTTCATTTGTTATTGTTAGGTGCCATGGGGTCGATTTTGACTGATAGAACTACCCCCATTGGGTTTTCTTGGAGCCCTGGTGGCGCAGTGGTTAAGAGCTCAGGCTGCTGACCCAAAGGTCAACAGTTCAAATCCACGAGCCGCTCCTTGAAAATGCTATGGGGCAGTTCTACCCTGTCCTATAGGGTCGATATGAGTTGGAATCGACTCGACGGCAGGTGTGAACCGCCAACCTTGTGGTTAGCAGCTGAGCGGTTAACCATTGTGCCACCAGGGCTCTGACAAGATTTCATTTAGTTGTCAGAATATTTTGCTAAGCTGGAAGATAGGTACATGGGTGTTATTGTACTATTCTTTATATTTCTTAACAATATTTAATATTTTTTTAGGAGTTAATTACAATGCTGCCAGTGTGAATGGACCCAGCTCTTATTTACAGGTGTGAATCACCAAGAACAGTAGCGAATCCCCAGATCCTTTCTATTTGGCTTTAGAATGTAGCCCGTCACTTACATCTGAATGTAGAAACTGACTTCGTGTCCTGATTCAACACATTTTGGGGACACCTCCCTGACAGGCCCCTACCTGCCCCAGCAGCCCCCTCCTGTCCCCGGGGGTCATTACAGACTGAGTTCGCACAGGGCCTCTCTGTTTGCAGAATAAACGGAGGGGGTTGTGATGTCAACACAGAACAGCCTCAAATACAGCAGGTGCTTAAAAAGCAAAGCAAGATCTGCCTCTGATGGCCAGACCTGAGCTATGGAGAGGGAGGAGTGGACACAGTTCCTTCCTTAACAAGCTGGCGGCTGGCCACTCCTGTGAGCACGCCCTGCTGAGCTATTGAGAAAGGGAAGAAAAGGAGGGGAGGGAAGGGAATGCACTTTGTTTCGTTTGACTCCTCACTTCCACCCTGGAGGTGAGTATTATAATCCCCATTTCATGCATAAAGAAAGTGAGGCCTGAACCTGGAGAGTAGGGGTGGCAACAGAACCAACCAGGTGCCCGAGTGCCAAGAAGAGGAGGTGACTGTTAGGTGAGGCCAGTCAAGGAGAGAGGATGTGGGGGTGAGGGTGGGTGCATAGCAGGCTTCGGGCTGGTAAGGTCATGGGTGCAGGGCCTGACTGGGGCTGAGGGGTTTAGAAGCCCCCATCCCAGAACTGGAGGCCACTTCCTGCTCTGGGTCTGGGGGCTTTGGTGAATGATGGTAAGAAGGCAGGTGAATTAACAGGGTCAGCTTTGTGGGTGCCTCAAGCAGCCTGCTTAACCTCCCTGAGCCTCATTACCCAACTGTGCAATGGCGATAATAGCAGCTCCTGCTTCAGAGGTCCAGAGAAGGTAGTATACCCACACCTGGCACGGAGTTGGCGCCAATGTTACCGGGTTGTGTTGATTGAAGCTGGCAGCTTTGGCAGGGAGGTGGAGCAGGGCCTGAGCTGGGAGCAGGGGGGCTAACGTTGGACAGGGGATGGCAGGGGTGCAGGCAGGAGTACTCACGTAGCCGCAGGCCCGGCAGTGGTGGCGACGGCGCATCAGGGCGTTGAAGGGCTCCTGGCAGCGCATGCACATGGTCACCATCTTGTCTCGGACCCACTGCGGCGCCCGGAGGCCCAGCTCCTCCGACTGCAGCTGTGGGAGGAGGGGGAGTTGGGCATCAGAGTGGGCACTTCTTGACTCCCTTCTGCCTACTCCCCGAGGCCCTGGGGTCCTCTGCCCGCCCATCCGCTCATGACAGGGATTACATGTGTGGTGCTTCCCAATGGCTTCCACATGGAGCAGACTGACCTGATAAAGACCATGTGGGAGGCCAGTTACTATGATCCCTATTTTACAGATGAGGAAACTGAGGCCCAGAGGTCAAGTGGCTCAGAAGATCACCCAGCAAGCCAGAGTTCAGAGCTCAAATTTGAAGTCAAGTCACAGACACTCACTATAACCCCTACCCCACCATCTTTCCACCTTCTCTTGGCCTCCCATTTCTCAGACACTTTCAAACCCCAGCATGCACCTCTGCCCACAGCCAGAGATATAGACGTGGAACACTTCCCAAGGATAGTTTCCTATAGATGGAACCAAAGGAATCTTTCGCTAATGGGGAGCCTTCGGCAGTGCAGTCACTAAGTAGGGTGATGTTGGGGTGGGAGGGCTTCCCCTGGTCCCTTTAAATCACATCTGGCAGGTGACAGTCTCCCTCCCTCCTACCTGGCCTGGGTAGAACAGAGAGAAGGAACAAGCCGTGTTTGCAGCTGGTGGCTCCAGCGATGGGTGCAAAAGGCTACATTTACCTCCTGCTCCTGAGTGTCTCCCTCAGGCCCCTGGACTGCAGCCTTGAAGGTTTCATTCCGCTTCTCAATTTGGTCAATGGCTGCTTGGCAGGCCTGGGGACAGAGGGGGAAACAGACTGCTCATCTGTCCCTCCATCCACATATTCAACAAACATTGCTGAGAACCTACTGGGTGCCAGGTGCTGGATCCTGAGCACACATTGGCTGATGTAAGGAGGGATAAACTATTAGCCCCAAATGACAAATGTGAAAATTGAGGCTGAGAAAGGTTAAGTGACTTCCCCAGGCCACCCAGCTAGGCAGTGAGAGGGCAGCAAGATTTGAACCCAGGTCTCATTCCAAAGGTGGTATAGCTACCAGAAAGAGTGGGGAGCAGCTGGGTACACCTAGCGCCTCTCTCTTACTGTCTCTCTCTCTCTCTCTCTCTCTCTCACACACACACACACACACACACACACACACACGTGTGCACAAATACACACACATTCACCCCTCTCCCTCAGCCTGGGTGGGCTAAGCCAGAACCACAGCCGAAAGGGGCCCCAGAGTATTCTGATACCTGCATCCAGGAAATCATTTCCTCCTGGGACCTGCTCGGAAAGCGAACACAGGTGTTGAGTGGAGCAGCCGCTCCCCGTTTTCCCACCACTCGCCCGGCCCCCAGCTGGCCTACCGGGCTTGCAGCTCCAGAGTGCGCTGCTTCCCAGACACCAGGAAGGCATTAGGGAACTCCACATCGCTCAGCTCCCGCACCTTCGTGGGGATAAGACGGAGGGGACCAGGTCAGGCTTGTCACCCCTCTAGGCACTATGGAGGGGGGAGAGGGGAGGCTTGCCAGAGGCAAGAGGGAGTTGAGGAATGGGGAGCAAGGACAGAAGCCTGTTCCCTGCCTCCCTCATCTCGTTGAGTCAAGCAAATATGTCTGCAACTGAGCCTTGCTCTGAGCAAACGCGGCTTATGGCCTTTGGAATCTTAGGAGCAGGTAAGTGGGCCCAGTGCAAGCTGGGTGTCTAAGTTATCTAATGCTGCTATAACAGAAATACCACATTCAACCCTTTGGCCCCCCAAAATTCATATCCTTGCCACATGCAAAACACATTCACCCCATCACATCATTGTAAAAGTCTTAAATCAAGTCCAAGTCCAAAATCTCATCTTCTGAAGCATCGAAATTAAATATAAGTGAGACTTTAGGCATATTCCATCCTGGGGCAAAATTCCTCTCCATCTGTGAACCTATGAAATCTAGAATACAAGTTATCTGCTTCCAAAATACAATGGTAGAATAGGCTCAAGATAGACATTCCATTACAAATGGGAGAAATTGGAGGGAAAGAGAGGATAACAGGTACCAAGCGAGTCCAAAACCAAGCAGAACAAATTATATTAGCTCTCAAGTCTTGAAAATAATCCTCTGTTTTCTCAGACCATCTGGGCAATGGCCTCACCCTCCAGACTCTAGGTGTTGGCCACATCCTCTAGATTCTGGGTGGAGGCCCCTCGGCCCTGGGCTTCAGCTTCACCTTCCAGGCCCACTAGGATGGCAACTCTACTCCGTTCGCTTTGGATGGCCCCATTCTCCCAGTCCATCTGAGTGATGACCCCACTCCCTCAGCCCCAGCAGGCACCCTTCTTCTGCCCCTTGGGCATGGCAGCCTCACCCCCTCAGCTATGGGTGGCAGCCCCATCCCCCCGGCACACCTTAACGGCAGCCCCACACTCCAGAACCAAGTTGGTGAAGATCTGACTCTTTGAAACCTAGGAGGCTGTGGCCCCACCCTTTGAGATCCAGGAGGCTGTGGCCCCACCCTTTGAGATCCAGGAGGCTGTGGCCCCACCCTTTGAGATCCAGGAGACTGTGGCACCACCCTTTGAAACCGAGATGGCCCTGCTTCCCACACTCCTTCCAATAGTTCTGCTGATCTCTGAGCTGCTCCAGGAATGGTCCTTTTCTTTTCTCGGAGGACAACAGATGTAGTTCCTTTGGCCTGTTTCCTGCCTGTAGAATTCTAAGAGGCAGACAGCGTTCTTTCCTTTGTTCTTTCTCTGTCCCCTTCAGTCTAAGCTGATGGGTTTTCTGCTGTGGAGTTTGGTTAGATCCATCAGTCACAGGCTTAATCTCTTTAACAAAAGACATGTAGTCACATCCTTGGTGAACATTCTAGGACACGTATCCTTAGTTTGTACAACAGAATTTTCCAAATCTTTTAAGTTCTGTTTTCATTTTTCACTGTTCATTTTTAAGTCCATCTTTTTCCTCTTGTATTTACTGTAAGCAGCAAGGAGAAACTACACAGCCCCTTAAGATCTTGCTTAGATATTTCATCAGCCAAATATCCAAGTCCATCACTTACAAGTTCTCCCTTCCACCAAACTTTGAACATAATTCAGACAAGTTCTTCGCCACTGTAAAAAAGCATCACCCTTCCTCCATTGTCCAATCACATGTTCATCATTTTCTTTTTCAAGCCTCACCAGAAGCACATTTAGTGTTCATTAATGCCAAAAATGGAAACTGTGTCTCAAAACCAGATCTGGGGACACACAGCTTTTCAAGAGAAGCCCAGGGCCTAGAATAAGACCCCTATCCCACACAGTGAATGATTGCCCAATTCATAGATCAAACAGATCCCCCACATCTCATCTTCCCCAGTCCTCTTGCCCCAGCTCCAAGGGTCCTGAAGCATTATGAGAGCTGCCAATCATAGAGCACTTACTATGTGATGGGTATTAAGTTCAGGGATCTCCATGCATGTTCTCATTCAATCGGCACAACTCCCGAACCCACTGACCAATCTTAACATTCCCCGAAAGAGACATAGCTAGACATTATGTGACCCCTGAGGCAAGAACCTATCAGTAGCTATTCAGTCTTCTTGCACCACTGAATCTGGACAAGTCCCTAGATTCTCTACCAGTTTACAAGAAATATGGGCGACAGAGGGAGATGTTAAATGATACCAGGGGGGTGCAGTCTGCAAAATCCAGATTGTGGGAAACTCTAAAAGAGAAATGACCTGATTTCTTCAGTTAATGTTGTTTTTAGCTGCCATCAAGTTTGCCTCCAGCTCATGGACCCCATGTACAACAGGAATGGACAATTGTGTGCCATAGGGTTTCTACTGGCTGATTTTTGGGAGTATATCACCAGGCCTTTCTTCCTAGTTTGTCTTGGTCTGGACACTCTGCTGAAACCTCTTCAGCATCCTAACACCAGACAAGCCTCCACTGCCGGGCAGGTGGTGGATGTGCATGAAGTGCATTGGCCTGGAATTGAACCCAGGTCTCCTACATGGAAGGCAAGAATCCTACCACTAAACCACCTCTTTAATTAATAAATGGCAAAAAAAAAAAAAAAAAAGCAGGAGAGGAAAGAAGAGTCCTATGTGATTTGGACTCAGTACGCTTGACCATGGGGAGGCCCTGCAGCTTCATAAACAAAGAAGGTCATGTGAAGAGAGGGGTTTGGGGAAAGCCACCCAATCTCTGATGTCTGCTGTGTTTGGTACTCTCTTAGATGGAATGTCCTTGTGCAGTGCACAAGCTGCACAGCCGTATCAGGAGACCCTAGGTGTGTGCACCTGTTGGGGCAAAAGGCTAGATCTGGGCAAACTGGTATCAGTCTGTAGCCCAACGTCCAGTTAGGAAGTGATACAATAAATGGTCCAGGCCTACCTGAGGCCTAACTCGAGTGACTGCACTTAGAGAGAGAGAAGGGGTTCCTAATTGGGGGACAATGTCAGGCAGTCTGGCAAGATTATGTGCCTAATTGGGTGAGGGAGAGGGAAGAGGGGGCACAAGGGTAAACCCAAGGTTTGGAGACCAGAACGCATTGCCGTGGAGTCGATTCTGACTCATAGCAACACTATAGGACAGAGTAGAACTGCCTTCACAGGGTTTCCAAGGCTGTAAATCTTGACGGAAACAGACTGCCACATCTTTCTCCCACAGCGCTGCTGGTGGGTTCAAACCACCAACCTTTTGGTTAGCAGCCAAGTGCTTAACCACTTTCCCACCAGGGCTCCTTGGAGACCAGAAGTGAGAAGAAATATAATGGTTTTCATAAGAAAAGAGGACTAGGGGGAGTTCCTGACCTGAAGGGCCAGGATGCCCTGGTCTGTCCCCATTATCATCTCTGCAGAGGAACAGAATGAGGTTTCTTGAGGTCAGGTCCCTGAGCTCTGCTGTGGCTGGTCTCAACCACTCTCCCTAGGTCTGGGCTTCAGCCTCCTGCTAGCTCATACAGCGCCTTTGTGCAAATTAGAAAAGAACACCCCCTTCCTGAAAACACTTTACTGACACCTGACGGCAAACTGGCAAAATACCCAAATTTTGTTGGAACAAGATACTTGACTGCCATCTGCCGGACAATTCTTTTTATAAGTATACAATTTATGACGCCTGCTGTGTTTGGCACTCTCTTAGATGGAATGTCCTCGTGCAGTGCACAACCTGCACAGCCGTACCAGGAGACCCCAGGGGTGTGCACCTGCACCCTTTCCTTCCTCTCTGGCTGGCTCTATGTAGGATGGCCTAACGCTAGGACCGGGCCAGACCTTGGGGAGAGTCAGCTACTGAGAACTAGGCCTTCCTGACACCCAGGGACTCATAGGCCAGTGGCAACCATCATGGCAGGTCGACCGTCAGATCGGCTTCCAAACCTCAGACTTGGGAAACGGTTCCCAGACAGATGCAGGGCGGTGGACAGCTCTGCGTCTGCCATGCCTGTGCCATCCAGGAGAGGGTGCTGTGTGCCCGTCAGAGCACAGGACACGCCACGGGGGCATGCTCATTGGGATTGGCAGGTGCCAGGCAATGGCACACAGGGCCTTTGAGTCCTGGACACACACTATGCATCTGATGTCCTTCGCTTTTCTCTATTTTCTCTTTATGACTCTGCTTCGGTCTGTATTTCTTGGCCTCTCTGTTTAAATCTCCGTCTCCCTTTTTCTATGACTGGGTTTCTGCCTGTCTCATTTCTGTGTCTGTCTGTAGCTCTCTATAAACCTGCCTCTCTTGGTCTCACTCACCAAGGACCCCAAACACACAAACCTGCATGTCCTGGCCTCTGGAACATTCTGGCTTCCTCAGAAGATGGAAAGCTGGATGCCCCCCAGGCAGGGGCTATGCCCCTGGAATGCCTCAGTCAGCTCAGGCATGGGGTGTGAGCTGTGACTCCCCAGAAGGTACCCGTGTCCCTTCATCAGCCCCCTCATCCTCATACTGCGCCTCAGCCCCAGGCCCTGGACTCGGCCCCAGGTGAGAGGCAACCCCAGTCAGGAGCAGGGGCAAGGCCCTCATGCAGAGAATTCTCAGAGGCCCCTGACTGCAGCTCCCTCCTGAGACTGATCCCCAGGGCTTGGCCAGGGATGGGGGGCGGTTTGAGAATGGGAATGGAGAGATGAAAGGGTGCCAAGATGTATCAGACCAGACCTCTGCTTCTTCCAGACCAGCTCCCCTGCCTCTAGGGCATACTAGGTCTCAGGAGCTATCAGACGGGGGACAGAGGGGTGGCCAAGAAGGATCTCCCACCATTTCCTCCGCTATGCCTGAAATTTCATCTAAACTTTATCCCTCTGGATTGAAGGCTTAATAGGAGACAGTACAATAGCATAGTGATTAGGTACAAGGTCATTGGACTCTGTAACATCTTGGTTTTTAATCCTGGTTTTGTCGCTCAAACCAGGATTTGCTGTTTGTCCCCAAACAAGTTACTTGAACTTTCTGGGCCTTGGTTTCCTTATATTTAAAAAAATGGGATTCACTATTGGTATATTCACACATGGGCAAACTGTCCAAGGTTACTCATTGCGGTCTCGTTTGCGGTGGCTGATGATTAAAAACAGCCTAAACATTGGTCAGTAGGGGACTGAGTCCCCAGGTGGTACAAACAGTTAATACACACTTGGCTGCTAACTGAAAGGTTGGAGGCTTGAGTCCACCCAGAGGTGCCTTGGCAGAAGGGCCTGACTGATGATCTACTTCCAAAAATCAGCCATTGAAAACCCTTTGGAGCACAAGTCTGCTCTGACATACATGGAGTTTTAAGCACCCAAAGGACCCTTGGTGGCACAGCAGTTAAGTGGTCAGCTGCTAACCCAGAGGTCGGCGGTTCGAACCTACCGGCCACTCCATGGGAGAAAGATGTGGCGGTTTGCTTCTGTAAAGATTAGAGCCCTGGAAACCCTCTGGGGCAGATCTACTGTGTTCTGTAGCATCGCCGTGAATCACAATCAACTCGATAGCAATGGGTTTGGTTTTTTTTTTATTTAAACGTCCATCAGTAAGGGTCTTGTTGTATAAATTACAGTGTATCTACACAGCGGAATACTATGCAGCTGCGCAAAGGATGAGGCAGCTCTTCACGTCCTGATATGAAACAATCCCCAAAATCAGTAGATTAAAAAAAGCAAAGTGTAGAATAGTGTATGGAGCATGCCACTGTTTATGTGAAACGAAAGTGAGGAAATAATAAGAAATAGATTGTTTGTGTATGCAAAGACTACCTCTGCAAGACCTCACAAGAAGTAACGGCTGTCTTCGGGAAGGGGAACTAGGGGACAAAGTTGGGAGGAGACCTTTCGTTGTAAATATGTCTATAATGTTTGATTTTGGAATGTGATCTTGGGCTGTGAGTTATCTATATTTTTAAGTAATAAAATTATCTTTAAAAGGTAAGAGCCCTGTGGGGCTCTTCTGAGACCTGAAGGGATGAGGTCTGGCCCAATCCATGGGGGCACCCTGCTGATGGGCACTATTATGGATGACAGTTCTTGCTCCTTTGCAGCCATCTCTGGGTGGGGACAGATAGGAGCCAGCAGCTGAGCTGACAGAGTGGACCCTTCCTACTCAACATGTGCCCTGTGGACCTGCAGCAGCAGCACCACCGGGGAGCTGGTTAGACATGTAAAATCTTAGGCCCCGCTCCAGACCTACCGAGTCAGAGTCTGCATTTTAACAAGATACCCAGGGGATTCGTACTCATATGGGAGTTTGAGAAGTGCTGGAGTGAGCTAAGCCAGAGTGTGCACTTCCCAAAGAGTTGGCCAGGTGGGTGGAAACCTGGGAGGGGCCTTGGGCAGGAGGGCTGGGAGCCCGTGGGAGCCTTCTTGCCCCAAACTGTTGCATCTCCAAGTTTGCCCAGGACCTGCCAGGCTTCAGTACTTGGAATGAAAATCTGACTGGGTCCCTCCTGCTATTCCCCACATTCGTTCCTGCTGTCAAAGTGAAGCCTGATGAAGGTTGAGGGTGTGATGTTTAATTTTATGTGTCAGCTTGGCTAGGCGATGATCCTCAGTGGTTTGGCAGACACTAGACTGGTTACTGTTCCACAATGTAATGTAGTGTAATAACCTTCCATGATGTGATCAGCCAATCAGCTGAAAGGGGAGTTTCTTTGTGGGTGTGGCCTGTCCTCCAGAATATAAACAGATGTTCTGGCAGAGCTTGCTGTCTCTCAACCCTGCGCTCTTCTCATTGCCTGACCTACAGATCTTGGGATGCAAGCCTGTAGAAGTCTCTGGCCTGCTATCTGACCTACAGATTTGGGACTTGCCAGCCCCTACAATTGTGTGATCCATTTCCTTGAAGTAAATCTCTCTCTCTATATATATATACATATGTAGGGGACAAAGTTGGGAGGAGACCTTTCATTGGAAGTATGTTTCATTGTACATATGTATATATACACACACATATATATAAACACATCTCACTAGTTTTGCCCCTCTAAAAAGCAAAAAACCCGTTGCCGTTGAGTTAATTCTAAGTCATAGTCACTCTATAGGACCGAGTACGGTTTCCAAAGCTATAATCTTTACAGAAGCAGACTGCCACATCTTTCTCCCGTGGAGCAGCTGGTGAGTTCGAACCATTGACCTTTCAGTTAGCAGCTGAGTGCTTAACCACTGCACCACCAGGGGACTCCTCTAGAAAACCCAAATTAACACAGGGGACCTCTCACCTTCATCCCAGCCACATCAATGCGGGTCCTCACGTGGAAGTGGGCGCCCACCTGGATGACCCTGGGCACACAATACAGCAGCATGTTGTTGAACTGCAGGAGATACAGACGCGAGGGCGTGCGTGAGTGTGTGTATGGGCAATGGCGGGACGGGGTGGGGGCAGGCAGGAAGATGGTTAGGTGGGGCTCCCCGAGGTGTGCTAAGCACGCAGCTTCTCCCTCCCCGCTCCCCACACTCTGGGCCAGCTCACAGGATGTCACAGGCATGGCAAGGAAGGGGTTGTCTAGCCTCCAACCCAGTTAGGGAGGTCACTGTAGGGTCACCCTACCTGTTAGCATCAAGGACCACAGCAGACCTTGGAACCCCATGAGGTCTTTCTTATAGGAGCTCAGGGCAGCGGGGGCTTATGAGAGGCTGTGGCCCCATCCCCCAGACCTCCAGGCAGGCCCATGTGTCCTAATCCCCAGGAGATCCCCTGGCTTCTTCAGTGCCAGCCAGGGCAGTTCTTCTTTGATGCTTTATAGCACCAGTTAATACCACAGGCTTTGGAGCCAAATAGACTGCATTCAAATACCGTCTCTACTGTTTCCTAGGGCATGTCTGGGAAACCTGTGGCTTGGAAATCCCAGAGGCCTGGAGGCAGCACGTGACTTGTCCAAAGACACTGGGGTACTTAAGGCAGAGAAGGACAGAGAAGCCTGCCCTTCCCTTGCTCTTCCTTCAGGGCCAGGTTAAGGCCAAGACCCGGGACAGAGTGGTCCATGGACTTCTCTCACCAGTGTGCGGTAGGGACCCCCAGCACCCCCTACCAAGAACAGGTAGCGCTCCATGGGGTCGCTGCGGCGGAAGGAGATCTTGAGCACAGGGCCCTCACGGAGTAGGGTATTGGAGGGGTCTACTATGTCGTCTTCGAGGCCCAGGCGCTGGTACACCTCCCACAGATCCTGCAGCCGTTCCTGGGGATGGGGCAGGGGGAGCACCCTTAGCCAAGGGCAGGCAGGGCCCATCTGCTCTGGAAGGGTTGCCTTGTGGGGATGGGGGCAGAGGGTGTGAGGGGGAGGGCAGCAGAGGGGACAAGTGTCATGAAGTCGGGCCAGGGATGAGTGGATACAGTGACCAGGGTATGTTGCGAGGAAGGCTGAGACTTGCAGGGAGGAGGTAGCAGGGCCCCAGGGCATGCCCGCTGCTCCCACCCCCCGGGCTGGGCTGCTCACCATCTCTGTGATGGCTGCGTTGGAGTGCTGAGCAGCCGAGAAGATCATGTCGAGGGCTTCTGAAGGGGGCAGGACCAGAGTTATTGCCCGAAACTCTGGGGCTCATGGCTGGAGCAGGAGGTCCTTGAGGCTTCACACAGTGGCCTCAGGATCTGCTACATCCACTCCCAGGAGCAGCCACATCTACTCCCAGGAGCAGCCCTGACTGTGCAGACCAGCACATGGGGCGTCTGCACCATGGGGGCCATTTCCCACCCAGGGTAGAGAGACTGGAAGCCACCAAAGGGCAGGGAGTAGGCACTGGCTTCTGCAACTCTCACTGCTGTCCCTACCAAGTGGGACCCAGAGCATGTAGTGAAGAGAGCATGGGCTGCGTCATCAAACAGGCATGGGTTCAAATCCCAGTCTGCTCCTTTCTGGTTGTGTGACCTTGGGCTAGTCACTTACCCTCTCTGGGCCTTAGCATCCAGGTAAGGGTACAGATAGTGTCTACAAAGTACCTACGATCGATGTTAATAACTGGTTCTCATAATAATTATTTTAGCAGATGTCAATAAATCAAAGGAACTTAGGACTCCCCAGCCCCCTGGACCCTTGGAGGTGTTCTCACTCTGGGCGTCGTCCCGGTCTGGGGCCTGGGCGGGCAGCTTCTGGACATACTCTTTGAGTAGCAGCTCATAGCGTGGAATTCTCTGCACAGGCTCCAGCATGTGGTGCTGCAGGGTTAGGCTGCCCGAGGCCTCGCTGCTCTTGGGGATGAACAGGGAGAGGAATGGGGACAGGTGAGAATAGAAAAGGGAGGGTCAGGCTGCCCTCGAGCATCGGGGATTGGGCAAGGCTGGCGGGTAGTGGGGCCTGTCCAGGCAGCTGAGCTCAAGAGAGGACTGCCAGACCCTGGTATGGGCGTGGCCCAGGATCATTCGGGGAAACTGAGCCACTGCACGGTGGGGGTGGCAGCACTCAGACCTCCCCCACCCAACCTCACCTGGATGCGTGTGATAACCTCCTGGAATGGTGGGGACTTGTCTGTCCAGGTGGCCAGCAGCTCAGCAGCTCGCTCAAAGTTCTTTACATACTCACTGTACATCTTCAGGAAGGGGGCCAGCTTCTGGATCACATCGCCAATGCGGGGGGTGGCTGTCCTGCAGAAAGGGCACCGAGCATTGCCCTCAGCCTGGGGCCCTCCTCTCCTGGCCCCTGACCCATGCACTTCCGGGTGCAGGCACAGGGGAGGGCCATGTTGTCTTCACACATACGTGTGTGGCTGAGCCCCACCAGTACGCCGCCCTGCCACTTAGAGCTCCCTGAGAGTGCACGCTGTTCTCTTCCAATGGTTGGTCTCCCCGACAAGACCCAGCCCACAAGAGGTGTTCAATAACTACTTGCTGTCTGATTACACAATAACAAGGAGGGCCACATGCTAAGGACTGACCAAGACACGTTGCCTGTCTCATCTCATTTAATTCTCACAACCACCCTGAAGATGGGGACAGTCATTAGCCTATCTTAGAGATGAGGAAACTGAGGCTCACAGGGGTAGGTAAAAACTTATCCAGCATCATCCTGTGGTAGGGCCTAAGGGTTACACAACCCAGGGCCTGTTCCAGCAGAGCAGTAAAGAGCTGGCCTGAGGTCGATTCCCAACTGCACGTCTTACTCTAGCTGTGTGTTCTTGGGCAAGTCAATTACCCTCTCTGGGCCTCAATTTTCCCATCTGAAAATGGGAATAATGATAGCTGAACTCATAGAGTCACTGTTCTTTAAAAAAAAAAAATTTTTTTTTAAATTATGAAATTGTTCAAGCAATCATAAAAAGGATGTAATAAAGAACCCCCATATAGCATCAACTGGATATAACAATTACCAACATTTTATCATATCTCTTCACATTTGCCAAAGAATTTTAAAGGACATCCCAGACATCACGACATATCTTAGGCAAAATACATAAAGCAAGTAATTTCACTTCTGAATAGTTTAGTGGTCATTTCTGAAAACAAAGGAGGCTTCTTTTATAACCACAATCATCATACGGCAGGCTCTTAGGAAGATTAGATGTGTTCATGTGTGGGGCAGCACAGGGCCAGGCTTATAGGAAGCCTGCCTCCTAAGTTACAAGGCCTAGGAAGGTCCTGACCCATCCCCTTCCCCAGGACACAGCCCCGGCCTCTGGAAATCACTCGTCCAAGCCCCTTGCTGCACAGCCAGGCCTGGGCACAAGGAAGAGACTGCCATGGCCACACAGCCACAACAGGGGCCTAACAGGACAAGCCCAGTGTCCTGTGGGCTGTATCTCTGACTCGGCCAGGCTGCGGTCAGGGGGCCCCAGGGCTCCCAGCAGATCTCACCAGTCGTCTAGCCGCCGCTGCAGCTCTGGGAGGAAGAACTGCGAATGGAACTGGTAGATGGAGGATATGTTGGAGAAGATGAGCCTGACCACATCCTCGGGGAAGGCCTTGCTGCTGCGGGCCTCCTTCAGCAACTCCTGGAAGAACACCTGTAGCCGGGCCCCAGGTCACTCAGCCTGTGGGGAGAGGGAGACCCACCAGCCTAGGAGGAGACGCTCACAGCCTAGGGGGACTCTGGGGCCCTCTCCAGCTTACTAACTGCTTCAACTCCTTAATCTCCCAATGTCTTCACAACAACCCTGGGAAGAGATAGGCAGGAGGATTGTATTCTGGCCACTTTACAGATAGGCAAACCAAGGCCTAGGGATGCAGGGGCTTGGCCAAAGGCTGGTAACTGAGGAATGTCAGGAATGGGCTGGCCCTGGCTCTGCCAAAGCCTTGGACTCTACCAAGCTAGAGATCCCCGTGCTGATGGCTAATGTGTCAATGGGTCAACTCTCAAGCTTCAGGGCTCCTTGAGAAAGTGTGAAGGGGTGCCCATGGTGAGGATGTGGGCATTGTAATGGCCAGTGAGTCTGCAAGGGCTGGTTGGTGTGTCCTCTGCTCTATGTGGGGTCAGCCCAGGCACCAAGGGTAGAAAGAAGACGTGCCAATGGGCTAAATCCTAATTTCTACCCCAACTTCAGCCAATGGGGTTAAAGGGCTAAGGGCTTGCTGGAGTCAAACCCAGGGGTCCTAACTCTCAGTTCTGGTGAGTTGGGTCAGAAGGGAGAGTAGGGGTGGAGTGAAGTGGGTCAGAAGGGAGAGTAGGGGTGGGGTGAGAAGACCAGGGTTCTGGGGCCCTGGTAGGGGTTGTCCTAGCCACTGGCCTGGTCCAGCAGGTGAAGGCGCGCCACATAGGCCTGCTCTGTCTCCAGCAGCTCCTGGACAATCCTCTCCTTGGGCTCCTATATGGGGATTGGAGGGCAAGAAGGAGAAGAGGAGGGAAAGCTTTGGTCTCCTCTGAATGGGACCATGAGCACCAGTCTCCAAAGATGACCCAGTGAAGCACACCTCCTGGTATTCACGATCTCTCCCGCTCCCACCAGTGCATCTGGCCCACGCCTGAGGTCACTTTAACTGATATAATGTGGCAAAAGTAAGACTGCGCCAGTTCTGGGCCTAAGCCTTAAGTGGGCTAGAAGCTTCCATTTGTGCACGCTTGCTTGGGAGCTGTGAACCATCATGTCAAGAGGTCTGGCTACCCTGATGGGGAGACCTCGTGGAGAGACAATATGGAGAGGAGAGGTCTGCAGAAAACATGGAGAGAGATCTCAAAGGGCGGCCCAGCATCCCTGCTGAGGCACCAGGCTGTGAGTGGAGCTATCTCGGGCATTCCAGCCCCGGCCCGCATCTGACTGCAGCCGCCTGAGAGACCCTAAGTGAGACCAACAGAACAACCGTCCAGTTGCATCCAGTCAACCCACAAAACTGAGAAATAATAAACTTGTATTAGGCTGCTGCGTTTTGGGGTGGTTTGTTAGGCAGCAATCGATAACCAGAACACACTACCATGTTCATCCTCTCCATTTTACAAATGGGGAAACTGAAGCACAGAGGTTAAAGTGACTTGCCCAAGGTTATACAGTTAGCAAGCAGTCAAGCTGGGATGGGAACCCAGGCAAGCTGGTTCCAGGGTGCACAACCTTGAAAACCCTATGGAATGCAGTCCTACTTTGCCCACATGGCATTGCCGTGAGTTAGAACTGACTCGGTAGCCACTGATTTGGTTTTGGTTTTTAACCCCTGTACTTTTGCAGTGAGCAAACTGAAACCCACAGAAAAGAGGTGACCTGCCCAGGATCAGACACGTCATTAAGGGGCAGGAATTAGCACTCAGATCTTTATTACTAATTTGGGAATCTTGCCTCCTTCAGTGGGTAAACTGAGGCCCCACCTGGGAAGGGTACCAGCTTCACAAGAATGGAGACTGACTGTTCTAAGCTGTTTGGCCTTGGACAGGTTCCTTAAGCTGTCTGAGTTTCAATTTCCTTGCTGGAAAAGTCTGGAGTGAGGGAGATGTGAAATAAAGCCGGCAGTAGTGTGCATAATAGACAGTTGATCAAAGGCTGTTAAGAAAGAGAATGAAATGTTCTAGCTTCCAGCTGATCTCTGGTTTCACAAGACCCCCATCTGGGGGAACTGCTGGCTCTGACTAGGGGTTTGGGAGAAAGTGTGAGGAGGAGGTGGACAGGCCCCATTCCCTCACCTCAGCCCCAGCCCTCAGGTACCTGTGTCCCTGACCCAGGGCCAGTCTCGGGCTGGTAGGACTTCCTCCAGGCCCCGCTGGACAGCTTGTTCTTCAGGGAGCTCAGGTACCTTCTGCTGACCGTCCTGGGCTCAGACCCCAGGGATTCCCCCAGGCTGTAGTTTTCCCATGGCTCTGGGGTCTGAGGAGGTCTGTACCCAGGTTGGTGACTCTTGTCCTCCAGCATGTGAGCTCTGGGTACTGCTCCTGGGGTACTGAGAACAGAGCAAACCTGAGGGTTCCCTTGTCTGTAGAATAGGGAGAGAGAATAACAACACCTTCTGGGGGCGAGGGAGGGATGGCAGGGTGATGAATGCAAATCACCACGTGCAGTGGCCCCCGAGTGTCCCACACTCATAGGAGCTTACTAAGTAGGCCTTCCACTTCCCTCCTACACATTTCTTGTAGGGAACTCCAGCCTTCAAAATGAGTCAGCCTACACTGTGTCTTAGTCTCTGGGGAACTACATACTTCCCTGTTTGAGACACAGCTGTGTACAGGAAGCCCTGTTCTGTACACAGAGGCTTACCCTCATCTTTGGACTTATTAACAGGGAGAGGCCTCACCTCTGTTTTTGGTTTTGGCAGAGGAAAGACCCCAGAAGCTGTAATAACTGGTACAATGAGGGAAGGTGGGAGCCATGGAACAATCTAAAGTGAGGGCAGAGCTGCTAAAGCAGGGTCTTTTCAAGGGCCTGTGGTGACAGCTGTGCCTTCCACACCTCCACCAGGGGAGGAAGCTAGCCTGGGAAGAGTTACCTTGTTCCCCAGGAAGGGTCTTCATGAGGCAGCTTTGTTCCTGGGGCTGTAGATTAGTTAAATTCCTTAGATAACAGAGGCCACCGTCACTGACTATATCCAAGGACTTGGGCTGTGCCCCGTTGTCCTTGGTGTGGAAAGGCTTGCAATGACAGCCCAGGCTAGGCATTCTCAGGAGTAAGATAGGTTGGAAAATGGAGGACTACAAAGGCAGAAGAATCTCCAAAACTCTGTAAGGAAGGTTTTCATTATCCCCATTTTGCAGCTAAGGAGACTGAGGTAGGAGAGGATAAGTAATTTGTCCTCGACCACACAGCTAGGAGGTGGCAGAGGTGGGATTCAAACCAGGCAGGCTGGCTCCTGAACCTTCCCCCTAAACTTCTTCTCCTTATTTGAGTAAAGCAGAAACAGGTCCAGAGAGTCAACATGGCTTGCCCCAAGTCACACAGTCAGTTGGTGGCAGAGAGGGGATCCGACTCAGTCTCTGACTGCTACTCCTGGGATCTCCAGCCCCTCGTTGATGCCTCAGCCTACCAGTCACAGCTCATGTGAGTATCTGGGCCTCAACGTTTCTGTTCTACATTTGGTTTCAGCTTCTGCATTTCTCCCCAAGTGCCCCAGGCCAGCTTCTCTTTCCTCTTCACCCTTCAGTTTCAGATCAGCTAAAGCACTGGGGACCTCGCAAGAAAGCCCAGTTCAGGGCAGTTGACATGGAGTCTCTCACTAAATAAGGGATGTCTCTCCCACACAAGACTGCTTGGACCCCACTCTGGTCCAGCGCTCCCTCCTCCATGCCTGGGTACTTCCTGGGCAGAGCACAGCATGCAAAGGATCCCAATCCAAGCATGTCTATTCCATGCCCGGAGTGCTAGGTGAGGTGGGGCCACTCACAAGGGGGCTCGGAAGGTGGCACCATGAGAGCTGTCCTCGGTGCTGAACAGAATATGTTTGGCAAAGGACTCTGGGAGAGGCAAAGCAAGATCACCCAGCTCAGGAAGTTGAATGCCTTTCTAGGTCCATCTCTATGCTACCTCCGTCTTGAAGCCTGCCCTGAGTGCCTTCAACACAGCATCTGCTTCCCTCCTAGGACATCTAGTACATGACCTTATACATTAATATTACCTATGAGAATCCCAAACACAGTACTTGGCTTATTAAATGTCTGCTGAGTGGATTAATGGCACACACATACACACACAGCTTGCCAGGGCTACCAATGACCTCCATAACGTGGGCCACCCTGTCCCTTCAGCCAGAAGCCCCAGCAGTGCCCAGCAACATGTGAACTTGATGCATCTGGCATCCTCACCTCTCTGTGCTTCTTTTCCTCTTCTATAAAATAGAAATAGATAGAACCCACCCCAAGTTAGGCTGTTAGGCTGATTAGACGAAATGAGTAATGAAGTGCACTTAAGTCAGTGCCTATAGGTAGGGGGACCGTGCATCCAGGTTTTCCCAATACGGTCCCAACTTCACCTGTTGTCCCAGAAAAAAAAAAAAAAATAGCATTCACTTTCAGTTTCCAATGTGCCCTGGTTTGAATGACAAATTATATAGTTGTCCTACTCATGGGAGTAAATGCTGGGTAAATATTAGCTATTATGTCTTTGAGGTGCTGGAGGGGCAGGGGGTGGAGTTGGGCAGCCCAAACACTACCTTTGATCCTCCCACGCTGATGCTTAATGACACACACATATGTCTGGACTCTTCCCAATGCATACGAGGCACTCTCACTCCTGCCCAGCTCCTGGTGCCCCAAGGACACTATTGTGCTCCCAAGAACCCATAACCAGGGACCTTGGTGTGGCGCAGACAGTGGGAGGTAGGGCCCAGAGGGAGGGCTGCTCACAGGGAGAGCCCAAAGTGGTGCAGGCCGTGTTCCCCAGCATGGAGACTGGGAGGGCATGTGCTGCCTGAGGACCTGGGGGTGGGCAGAGGGGCTGAAGCGAGGCTGCCGGTCCCCATAGTGACCTTTCCAACCCCAGCTGCTCCGTACCTGTTCTCAAATCCAGTCTCCAGGTTGGACACAGATGCCAGCTCCTTCTTGTTCACCCCCTCCATCATGCAGGCCTCCAGGCTGGTCCTCAGTCACCCTCAAAGCCGGGAGGAGCAGCCAGCACAGCCAGCACACTCAGCCACCCCTGCCTGTGGACATGGAGTGGCTAAAAAGTCCCAGAATCTTCTCCCATCTTTCCTGAGGACTCTGCAGGCCTGCTCCTGCCTT
Organism: Trichechus manatus latirostris; assembly: GCF_000243295.1. Taxonomy (NCBI): domain Eukaryota; kingdom Metazoa; phylum Chordata; class Mammalia; order Sirenia; family Trichechidae; genus Trichechus; species Trichechus manatus. The sequence goes on along the minus strand of NW_004444001.1, from coordinate 1,723,320 downwards.
CACAGTAAGGAAGAAGGAAGTGGTCTCAGACCACAGCCCAAAAGGGGAAAGGCCAGTGCTTCCCACAGTGGGAGGAGCCCACTCCAGCCCCAGTTCTGCCCTCAAAAGGGTTGACCTTTAAATCTGCAGACCCCTAGTTCTAGAATCCACCCCTGAGGGGGCAACAGGACTCAGAGATAGTTTCTGGAGCCAGGCCCCTTACTGACCTCTTGGCCTGAGCGTCTCTGGTCAACCACACTTGCTCCCTCACAAGATCCAGTGGTTTTACTCAGTCCTTTTCTCAGAAGCTTCTTTTCTTCTTTTCTACGTCTGAGCCTGCTCACTGCTTTAATTAAAAACAAACACGAATCTGTTAAGGGCTGGCCTGAGAAAGCCCAGGGAGGAGTACTGTTGTTTCCACTCCCCCACTGGGGTTCTTTCCACTTCATTGTCCCAGGGGAAGGGAGCTTCCTCTCTGAAACTCTGATGATAATAGCTAACACACTCTTTTTAGTGCTTTGCAAGTATTATCTTATTTAATCTATAACAGCCTTTTGAGGTGGATCCTATTACTATCTCCATTTTATGGAAGAGGAAACTGAGGATCAGAGACCTTAAGTAACTTGCCCAAGATCACACAGGAAGGACACAAGAGAAGTCAGATTTCCAAAGCAAAGATGGGTGTCCTATAATTCCAGCAAAGACTTGGCTGGGAGCCTGGATGACCACATTCTTGCGCTCCGAACACTCTGGGTTGTCTCTGCCTGATGTCATCTGTACCACCTGGTCTCCCGTCCCTGGAGTACACCTTGGCCCTTGCAGAACAGATGGCCACTGCCTCTGTTCTCCTCATTCAATTCTTGTGGGCCATGCAGGCAGTCCTTTCCCACTGGGTTCTCGTCTCATCCTGAGACAGGGTCCTCCATTGTGATTGGTCTTTGTCCTAAAGGGTAGGGACTGAGCCTTAGTCATCTTGGTACTCGAAGCGCCTGGCACAGCTTCACACTCCAGCGATTGTGAACCCCTTCTGCCTCACATGCCCAACAGCTTGGCTCTCAGTTTTGCCTGAGCTGTTTTCTTCCACCAGACATCTGACTCCTCTACCCTCAACCTAAATCTTACTCATTTTCCTCAATTTTTTGTTTTTGTGCTTACTTCTTTTTTTTAAATCCCCATTCCTCCCTCCTGCCAGCTCCTGGGAACCACAAATCTTTTGTCTCAATGCGTTTGCCTATTCTAGATATTTCACAGAAGTAAGATCATATGATATTTGTTCTTTTGTGCCTGGCTTATTTCACTCAACGTACTGTTGTCAAGGTTCATCCATGCAATAGCGTGTATCAGAACTTTATATCTCTTTATAGTGAAATAATACTCCATGATATGCATATACCACATTTTGTTTATTCATTCATCTGTTGATGGGCACTTGGATTATGTCCATCTTTTGGCTATTATGAATAATGCTACAATGAACATTGGTGTACACGTTTCATTTTGCATTTCTGCTTTCAATTATTTTGGATATATACCTAGGACTGGAATTGCTGGGTCATATGATAATTCTACATTTAACTTTTTTTTATGTGTGTGCGTGTCTTTTTTTTTTTTAATTGTACTTTCGATGCAAGTTTACAGAACAGTTTCTCATTAAACAGTACACATATTGTTGTATGACAATGCTTAACAACCCCACGACATGTCAACACTGTCCCTTCTCAACCTTGGCTTCCCTATTACCAGCTTTCCTATCCCCTCCTGCCTTCTAGTCCTTGTCCCGGGACTGTTGTGCCCCATTTGTCTCATTTTGTTTTATGGGGCTGTCTAATCTTTGGCTGAACGGTGAACCTCGCGAGTGACTTCATTACTGAGCTAAAAGTGTGTCTGGGGGCCATATTCTCGGGGTTTCTCCAGCCTCTGTCAGGCCAGTAAGTCTGGTCTTTTTTCGTGTGTTAGAATTTTGTTCTACATTTTTCTCCAGCTCTGCCTGAGACCCTCTGTTGTGATCCCAGTCAGAGCAGTTAGTGGTGGTAGCCGGGCACCATCTAGCTGTACTGGCTCAGTCTGGTGGAGGCTGTGGTAGCCGTGGTCC
>NW_004444001.1:1683351-1691665 GCF_000243295.1 Trichechus manatus latirostris | reverse complement strand
AAGGACATCATACATGAAGAAAGCAAGAGGTCATTAAAAAGACAGGAAAGAAAGAAAAGACCAAAATGGATGTCAGAAGAGACTCTGAAACTTGTTTTTGAATGTCGAGTATCTAAAGCAAAATGAAGAAATGATGAAGTAAAAGAAATGAACAGAAGATTTCAAAAGACAGCTCGAGAAGACAAAGTAAAGTATTATAATGACATGTGCAAAGAGCTGGAGATAGAAAACCAAAAGGGAAGAACACGCTTGGCATTTCTCAAGCTGAAAGAATGAAGAAAAAATTCAAGCCTCAAGTTGCAATAGTGAAGGATTCTATGGCGAAAATATCAAATGACACAGGAAGCATCAAAAGAAGATGGAAGGAATACACAGAGTCATTATACCAAAAAAAAAAAAAATTGGTCGACATTCAACCACTTCAAGAGGTAGCATATGATCAGGAACTGATGGTACTGAAGGAAGAAGTCCGAGCTGCACTGAAGGCATTGGTGAAAAACAAGGCTCCAGGAACTGACAGAATATCAATTGAGATGTTTCAACAAATGGATGCGGCGCTGGAAGTGCTCACTCTTCTATAGCAAGAAATTTGGAAGACAGCTACCTGGCCAAGCAACTGGAAGAGATCCATATTTATGCCTATTCCTAAGAAAGGTGATGCAACCCAGTGTGGAAATTATCAAACAATATCATTAACGTCACACACAAGTAAAATTTTGCTGAAGATCGTTCAAAAGTGTCTGCAGTAGTACGTCGACAGAGAACTGCCAGAAATTCAAGCTGGATTCAGAAGAGGATATGGAACAGAGATATCATTGCTGATGATAAATGGATCCTGGCTGAAAGCAGAGAATACCAGGAAGATGTTTATCTGTGTTTTATTGACTATGCAAAGGCATTCGACTGTGCGGATCATAACAAATTATGGATAACATTGCCAAGAATAGGAACTCCAGGACACTTAATTGTGCTCATGAGGAACGTGTACATAGTTGAAGAGGCAGTTGTTCAGAAAGAACAAGGGGATACTACATGGTTTAAAGTCAGGAAAGGTATGCGTCAGGGTTGTATCATTTCACCATACTTATTCAATCTGTATGCTGAGCAAATAATCCGAGAAGCTGGACTATATGAAGAAGAATAGGGCATCAGAATTGGAGGAAGACTCATTAACAACCTGCATTATGAAGATGACACAACCTTGCTTGCAGAAAGTGAAGAGGTCTTGAAGCACTTACTGATGAAGATCAAAGACTACAGCCTTCAGTATGGATTACACCTCAACATAAAGAAAACAAAAATCCTCACAACTGGACCAATAAGCAACATCATGATAAATGGAGAAAAGATTGAAATTGTCAGGGATTTCATTTTACTTGGATCCACAATCAACACCCATAGAAGCAGCAGTCAAGAAACCAAACGACGCATTGCATTGGACAAATCTGCTGCAAAAGACCTCTTTAAAGTGTTGAAAAGCAAAGACGTCGCCTGGAAGACCAAGGTGTGACTGACCCAAGCCATGGTATTTTCAATCACATCATATGCATGCAAAAGCTGGACAATGAATAAGGAAGACTGAAGAAAAATTGACCCCTTTGAATTGTGGTGTTGGCAAAGAATATTGAATATACCATGGACTGCCAAATGAAAGAACAAACCTGTCTTGGAAGAAGTACAACCAGAATGCTCCTTAGAAGGAAGGATGGCGAGACTACATCTTACATACTTTGGACATGTTGTCAGGAGGAATCAATCCCTGGAGAAGGACATTATGCTTGGTAAAGTAGAGCGTCAGTGAAAAAGAGGAAGACCCTCAAAGAGATGGATTGACACAGTGGCTACAACAATGGGCTCAAGCATGACAACAATTATGAGCAAGTGGCAGGACTGGGCAGTGTTTCGTTCTATGGTACATAGAGCTGCTATCAGTTGGAGCCGACTCAGTGGCACCTAACAACAAACAACAGTGTCATGGATTGAACTGTGTTCCCCAAAAAAATCTGTTGACTTGGCTAGGCCATGATTCCCAGTATTGTGTGATTAGCCACCATTTTGTCATCTGATGTGATTTTTCTATATGTTGTAAATCCTATCTCCGTGATGTTGATGAGATGGGATTAGCAGCAGTTATGTTAATGAGGCAGGACTCAATCTACAAAATTGGATTGTGTCTTAAACCAATCTCTTTTGAGATATAAGGGAGAGAAGCAGGCAGAGAGACAGGAGAACTTCATACCACCAAGAAGCAAGAGCCAGGAGAATAGTGTGTCCTTTGGACCTGGGGTTCCTGTGCTGAGAAAGCTTCTTGACCAGGGGAAGATTGATGATGGGGACCTTCCTCCAGAGCTGACAGAGAGAGAGGGTCTTCCCCTGTAGCTGGCACCCTGGATTCGGGCTTCTAGCCTACTGGACTGTGAGGGAATGGATTTCTCTTTGTTAGAAGTATCCATTTGTGGTGATTTTGTTGTAGCGGCACTAGATAACTAAGACAGACAGGATCATGTCATTTGCAAATAGAGATAGTTTTACTTCTTTCTTTTTTTTTTTTTTGCCTAATTGCTCTGGCTAGGACTAGCCCTACAATGTTGAATAGCAGTGGTCAGAGTGGGCATCCTTGTCTTGTTCCTGATCTTAAGTGAAAAGCTTTCAGTCTTTTACCACTGAGTATGATGTTTAGCTTTTCATAAATGTCCTAACTTTTACTTCTTATTACAGAGAATTTAGAACTTATGAAAAAGCAGACAAAATAGTACAAGGAACCCCTATGAATCCATAACCCAGACCCAACAACCATCAACTCATGGCCAGTTCTGCTCCATCCACAGCCATATCCAGTCCTCCTTCCCATATTATTTTGAAGCAATCCTGGACTTCATATGCTTTCACCCATAAATATTTTGGTGTACATGTAAAAGACAAGGACTCTTTAAAATACACGTATATATACCAAAAACCCGTTGTTGTCTTGTCAATTCCGACTCATAGAGACCCTATAAGACAAAGCAGAACTACATCATAGGGTTTCCAAGGCTGGAATCTTTACGGGAGCAGACTGCCACATCTTTCTCCCACAGAGCAGCTGGTGGATTCAAACTGCCAACCTTTCGGTTAGCAGCTGAGCACTTAACCACCGTGCCACCAGGGGTCCTTGTATCTACATTAAAAAAAAAATTGCTGTTGAGTCAATTCCAACTCATAACGACCCTATAGGACTGAGCAGAACTGCCCCATAGGGTTTTGAAGGAGTGGCTGGTGGATTCAAACTGCTGACCTTTTGGTTAGCAGCTGAGCTCTTAACCACTGTACCATCAGGGCCTCATATATACATATAGATATATATATACACACATCTGCTAACCTAAAGATTGGCAGTTCTAACCCAACCAGTGTTACTGCGAAAGAAAAGTTCTGGCGATCTGCTTCCATTAAGATATGGGGTCGCCGTGAGTCGGAATAGACATGATGGTAATTAACAACTATGCATATATATATGTGTATATATATATAAACGTGTATGTATATGTGTAAAAAGTATTACCATTATCATACCCAAAAAGATATTTAAGAATAATTCTTCAATATAATTAAATAGCCAGTCAGCATTCAAAGTGTCAATTCCTTATAAATCTCACCATTTTTAAAAGACCAGGTAAGGCCCACACATTACAATGGGCTGTCTTTTAACTCTGTTTCATCCCCAGTTTCCCTCCTTCTCTTTGTTTTCTCACAAATTACATTTGCTGAGGACACAGGGTTGTTGGCCCCGTAGGTCCCAAGGTTGACTTTCTCAACTGCAGCGCTGCCACCTGCATTTCCTGTCAGTTGGGGTTAGATCTAGAAGCTTGATTGGATTCATCCTTAAATGCCACTTCTTGCTGGATGTCCTTCCTTCCTTCTAGGTCTGGAGGAGGCCTCCCTCCTGGGTGCTCCCACAATACTCCCCTGCCCCTCCTCTCCTTTGTTGCAGTGCTCGGCTTCCTCCTCTGCCTCCCCCAGAATATATACCCCTTCGTGAGGGCAGGCACTCAGCACGAGTGCTTCTTGACTGGTCCTAGGTGGGGGACACAGAGGGATGTCAGAGGCATGTGGAATGAGCACGTGTCACACCCTGAGCCCCAGACGATTATCCTACCCCACAGCTGCCAGTGTCTTGGGCAGGCTCTAGGACTGAACAGTAGGATCTGTCCCTCACATGGGCTAGAGGGACCCTCAAGAAGCAATCTAATGTCCCAACCCAAACACGGCACAGGTATCCTTAGAGCTACAGCTGCCCAGGAAGGAGGGGTCACGATGCCCACACCCTGGAACAATCTCCCCTCATCTCCTAGGGCCCTACCTCCCAGGCTACGACCCGTCATCGTCCTGTCAGCCTTTCTGCCTCACTGGCTTCTCTCCCAGGACTTCTGATCCCCTCATTTACACACCCCTCCCTCCATTTCAGAGTTTATTCCAGAGGTCCCACTGGCACCTCTTTCCTGCCCCCACCCTAGCCTGAGTATGTCCAATGCCTTCAGGACATCACTAGGTGGACATCCCACCTTCACTTCCAACTCAATGCAGACTTTAAAACCTGTACCATTACCCCACAGAAGGAATCCCAGACTCCTGAGTGTGGCCGTCAATACCCACATGGTCTGGTCCTGACCAACCTTCCCAGTCATTTCTTCCCTATACACACCCAGATCTGGGTTCGGATCCAGGCCCCGCCATGTACTGGCTGCGTGGCTGTGAGTGGTGGCTCTGCGCTGTGTCAGCTGAGCTAAGCTAAGGTCCCAAAGCTGCCCTCCCTACATGATCTGGGCTACAGTTGGCCATGGTGGCTGGTGTTCCACACCAGTGCTTTTGCAGTTTATAGCTGTTGATGCAGATCTGCAGGATCTCAAGGGATCGCCTTCTCCACGTTGTCCAACCCCTGGACAGGTGCATGTTTAGCTCCACGACGAAAGGTGCAGCTTCTCCCAAAGGTCACCCGCCTCATCCAAGTTAGGGTCTTTTGAAGGCAGCTTCACTGGTTCAGCTCATCCTTGCTCCCCCCACATCACATCCATCCTCCCTTTCCAGCTGCCTGCTCTATTGACTCCAGCACCACACCCAGAAGCTTTAACCTTTTAAGGAGCTCCCCCAAATATATAAGGTCAAATCCCCTATTTCATATCCCTCCTGGTTGTTCTGCTTCTCTGATAAAAATCTGACCTAGACGTCTTGGGCCAGTAAATGAACTTCACTTTCCTCATCTGCGAAATGGAGATAATGATAGCGCCAACCTCCTGTGGTGGTTGTGAGATTAAATGGGATAATAATATGCATAAGGGCTTAGAATGTTCCTGTCCTCCCCCTTTCCCCATCCCTCCCCCAGCCTCAGCCATGCACAGCACCTGTGGAGAGCTTAATGGCCTGTGGTGACTGGCCTATGAGGGAAGATTTGGGCAACCAGCTGAAATCTGTTTCTATGGCTAGTGCAGCCCTTGCCACCCCCTCATTCTCTATTCCCCATCCCACCCACCCCTCCCCCACCTTCAGGAGGCTCTGGTTGGGGGGCACTGTCTGGGTGGTCACATGGTGGGCAGTGGCCACAACAGCTGCGCCAATAGGAGGGGTGGGCTCAAAGCTGTCAGTCTCTGGCTTGGAGGGAGGTAGCTGAAAAAAGCTAGCCTCTCTAGAAACTAGTCTCACCTGTCCTGTCCCCCAAGCAGCCAGAAGTTTTCCCTTTGTCCCTCTACTGGAAATTCCACCGTTTGATGAGGTTTTCTTCTGGGAGGGCTTCAAGGTGCTGGCCTGCCCCACTTCAGCCGGCATGGATACCATGCCTCAGGGGAACATTCTCCATTCCTCAGACACATTTTTACCTGTTCCAGGAAGCTTTCCATACTTTGACTGCTCTACACCCTGACCCTTTGTGGTCTGGATGCTCCTAAATTTTACTGTCAGCCCAAGGGATGTGATTATTAAGAGCCGGTTTAGCTCTGTGAGGAATACAGGCAAACAAAATCAACCTTCCTCGTGTGCTAGCCAAGGGCTGACTGACTGGCCAGGTGGAAGGTCAGCTCTGGGGTGCCAGAAAGATGGCTGAAAGACAAGACAGAAAATGTGTGTCAGTCCTGACGTGGGTGGCAGGGAGGACGTCAGTGAAGGATATAAACAGCTCTTTCTTCTTCAGCGTGTGAGCTATCTAGTTTCAAAGTTGGCCTTCTCAGGGGTTGGGCAAGGCTTATGCTAGGCCCTGGCACTCACCCTACTATTCAGGAAGAACTCAAGGTCACCAGAGGCAGATATCAAATAGGGGCCTAGGGAGGCGTCCTGGGAGCCGGGGAAGAATGAGGAGTGGTGTCTGTCAAGTATCAGTAGGGCTGAAATAACCTCGAATGTGCAGGCAGGCATGAGATAATATCCCTGGGAGGCTGGGAGAGGGACAGAGTGAAGGACTGGGTTTCTGGCAGAGGAGAAGGGGCTCAGCAGAGCCAGGGCAGGGGTCTGGACAGGGAGGCGCCGAAAGGGAGCCAGCAAGGCAAGGCCAGAGCCCAGGAATGGGGCCAGGCCTTCATAGGCGGTGCCCAGAGTGTGAGCACACAGCCAGCATGTGGAGCATTCACACAAGCCAGGTTCCTTTTATCTAAAAACAGCTGTGGGCCTCAAGAAAAGGACGGCTAGGGCCTCCGTGGCAGCTTGTGGGGAAACACAAACGGCTTGGAGAGAATGGACAGGTTTCCAAAGAGCTGTTATGAAAGAGAACAAGTTGTTCCTGCAGAGCTGTTTGCCCTGCCCACAGGCAGCCTTTCTCCCACAACCTGCTCCCTGTCCTGAGCTACCTCTTCCCTGACTTCCCACACTATAGCATCAGTTTCCCGGCTACACTTTCCCACAGCCTATGATTCCACCACTAACGCACCTTCTTTGTTACTAAGCTCCTCTTTTATGAATCTCCCAGGGAGAGCTGTTACCTAGCCATCAGCGCCTAAGCCCACTTAAAGCCCACTGCTCCCATTAAAGTGCTGCACCATTCCTTCCTTTCTCTCCACCAGATTTCTTCCTTCCTTCTTTCCTTTCAACACATAGGGCCTTCCCATACTAGAAACCTAGCAACTTACGACAAATCATACTTTTAAATCTTACCTGAGGCCTTCGTTCTTACAAGACCCTGAGAAGGCAGGACCTTGGCTTATTTGTCTCTGTATCCCAAGAAATTAGCACGGTCCTCGCCACATAGTAAAAGCCATGTGCCACAGAACAAAACAATGCCTAGGACTCAGGGTGACCTCATATACAAAAGAACCAAACATTGCCTGGTTGTGCAACGTCTTCACCATCGTTGGTACATTTGAGTCCATTGTTGCTCCCACTGTGTATTTTCAGTGCTTTTCAACCTAGGCGGCTCATATTGCTCAGCTTCCAGCACTATATCAGACAATATTCTGTTGTGATTCATAAGGTTTTTATTGGCTAATTTTCTTTGGGACTATATCATCAGGCCTTTCTTCTTAGTCTGACTTAGTCTGGAAGCTCTGCTGAATCTTGTCCACCATAGGTGACCCTGCTAGTATTTGAAATATTGGTGGCATAGCTTCCAGCATCATAGCAACAGGCAAGCCACCACAGTAGGACATATTGACAGACAGGAAGGGAGTGATGGAAGGCTGAGAAAACATCCAAAGCAATCTATGGAGGACATTTCTCAATCCAGAGATGAAGCTTTCCCCCTGGATGCTTTCACACGAATAATGGCCAGCATTTATTGAGTGGTGGCTCTGCCACTCTGTCACATTCCTTATCTCTAGTTCTTATTGTGCATACAAGGAAGCAAAGGCTCAGAGAGCTTTTCTAGGCCACACAGCCATGAGCAGCAAAGCCAGGATTTAGTCAGACACCGTTGACTCCAAAACCTACCTTTCCACAGGGAGGCTGTTTGTAGAGGGATAAGCAACTGCAGAGCTCCTGAGGCAGGATGTGGGTTCAGAGAGAGTAATCTCAGAGGAAGAGTGATAATCGAGGTATGAAGAAATGGACCAGGAGGACCGGGCTGAGGCTGGCATCGGGCTGTCACTGTGGCTCACACGTGCACGGCACCTGTGTTGGGTGTCATTAGTACATGTGGGCTGCCAGGTGTGTGTTGTGGCTGTTGAAATCTTGCCCTTATCACAGATGGTGCGTTCAGAAGGCCTTTGTGCCAGCAAGACCCTTGAACTGACTGGTTTGGACAGCAGCAGGGCCTGGAGGCCCAGGGTCACAGCTCTGCATGCCTCTGTCCATTTTCTGTCTAAGAGTGTGGGCCTTCAGACTCAGACAGATCTTTTTTTTTTTTTTTTTTGCTTTATTT
>NW_004444001.1:1679263-1683029 GCF_000243295.1 Trichechus manatus latirostris | reverse complement strand
AACACATCAACAATATCCTTACTCAACCTTGGGTTCCCTATCACCAGCTTCCTTGTCCCCTTCTGCCTTCTGGCCCTTGTCACTGGAGTCCTGTACCTCGTTAGTCTCATTTGGTTTTATGGGGCTGTCCACTCCCAGGCTGAACAGTGAACCTCGGAGGTAACTTCACCACTGAGCTAAAGGAGACTCAGGCAGATCTTGCTCTGAATCCTGGCTCTGCTCCTTGTTAGCTGTGTGACCCTGGGCAAGTTACTAACCCTTCTGGGTCTCAAGATTCCTTATCTGTAGAATGCGGATAACCTCCATAGCCCAGGCCTCATGCTGTAATAATAAAAGGAGATAATACTTGTAAAGCCAGAAGCAACCGTGCAGGTATGCCTCACTTTACATAGCAGAGGTGTTTCCAAACACAGGACGTTGTTGGTGTTAGTTGCCATCAAGTTGATTTCAATTCATGATGACCACGCGTGTGCAGAGTAGAACTGCTTCATAGGGTTTTCGAGGCTAGTGTCTTTTTGGAAGCAAACTGCCAGGCCTGTCTTCTGAGGTGCTCTGGGTGGGTTTGAACCACCAACATTTCAGCTAGTAGTCAAGCTCTTAACCATTTGTGCCACCCAGGGACTCCAAATACAGGACAGCTGGTTGCATTTAGCTATGATTAACTGCTCAATAGACCCTATGTGTTTTTTTTTTGGTTTTTTTTTTGGTGGGGCTGAGTGGAAGAAGGTGGGGGTAAGTGGAATTGGGGCCAGGACCTAAAGTTGATCTCTTTTATAGCTTGGCCTCAGGGTGGAGTTGATAACAGGCCATGGGACCCCAGGGATCCAGGACAGAAAGGAAGACCAGTTCTCCCCACCCCCACCCTCACCCCCAGCAAGCAGGTGAGGACAGGAAGCAGCCAGAGAGTTCTCACCCAGACCTACTAAACAGGGAGACTACATCTGGACAAGCCAGTCTTCTTGACACCGGAGTAAACACTCCCCACACCTGGTATGCCTCTCCCCTCTCCAGCTGAGGCCTGAGCTCTCATGCTGACCCTGACATCACCCTTTTGACCCTGGTTAATGTTATATCAACTTAGTTGCAATAGTGGGTACTTACTATTTTGTATTCTCTTTTCATTATAACATTAGTTCCCGCACAGGATTCCTGGGACTGAAGATCTATATGCTTGTAACTCTCAAGGTCTACAAGAGTTTTATTTCTTATTTATTTTCTGCTGTTTACTTGATCCTACTGTTAGAAATGTTGCTCTTCCTAAGGTTTTAATTCTGTAAGTGGTGCTACTATAAATAACTTTGTATATTTTAAAACTGTTTCTGCTTATTCATTATTCTTATTATTGTAAATATTTGTTGGTTCCTACCCTGGGTGGTGAAAACAGTTAATGTGCATGGCTGCTAAGCCGAAAGTATGATGGTTCGAGTCCAAAGGCCTGGTGATCTACTTCCCAAAAATCAGCCACTGAAAATCCTATGGAGCACAGTTCCACTCTGACACACATGGGGTTGCCATGAGTTGGAATTGACTAGACAGCAACTAGTAACCAGGTGCCAGGCATGGTGCCAGGCTAGGAATTCAACCGTGAATAGAACAGACCTGGCTCTCAAGGAACTTGTAATCTAACAGGGGAGACTGACAAGAAAACAGGCAGCCACAGTGCATTGTGGCAAATGCTGTGATGGGGCTACGACAGAGGGCAATGGGACCGCAGTGGGGGCACTCCTCCAGCCCGAGGTGGGGATGGAGGTGGATCTAACTGCTTTAGAGCTCTAAGCACGTATTTCTAGGATGCTCAGTGGAATGAATGCTGAGCAAGATTTTCTTTCATTCAATCATTTCAGTGAATATATTTTCCATTTCTAGATGTTCTGTTTGGTTCTTTTTGAGATACACCTGTTCTTTTTTTATAATATCCTCTTCTTTTTTCTTTCACTTTCTATTCTTTATCTTTGCCTTTATTTGAAGCCTACGTTTTCCCCCTTACAGTTTCTTTCAAATTGCTCTACTAGCCCATGTTCTCAGGAGTATTAATGCTTATTTTGCTGGTTCACTCTCATGATGGAATGTATCCTTGAATGGTTTTTTTTTTTTTCCTCCTTCTTTTTGGTGTCCCTGTGAGCCCTGACTTGTGGAAATATAGCTATAGTGCATTTTTACATTTGCTTCTGCTGAGTACCCTAGAGGTTTAACTGATCTACAGCCCATTTTTACTTTAATTTCTCTACTTAAGGAAATTGTCCAATCATTTAAAAACAAGTTACTGAACATTCACTATATTCAGTGCCATGGGAGATGCCAAATAATACAAGACAATACAAAATGGCTACCTTACATGGAACCATAGTCTGAAAGGGCCAAATATACGCAAAAAGTTAGGTGACCATGCAAGGCAGGGTAAAAGGCCTAATGGTGGACATGCAGCCAAGTTCAGAAGGAAAAACAGACAGTTGGAGAAAAACAGGAGGCCAAGTCCAGAGAAGGAAAAGGTTTACGTGGGGAAGTTTCAGAAGGAAAGTGAGGTAAACCCCCAGCTGGAAGCGGGGAATCATCACCTGTCCTGGATGGAGAGTTAGTGTGATGCTGTAAGAAGCTGTGGATGAACTTGGCTTTAAGGCTCCTAGTGACAAAGCTAAACCAGAATCAAAGCAAAAAGGAAGTCGTTGAATGCATGTCTGGGAGAGGAGGGTATGTTCAATGAAAGTTGTGTTTGAAGGAGAAAATACAGTGACTTGAATGAGGTAGGAGGCTTTGCAGTGATTCAGACCTGGACAAGCCTAAATTAGAGAGGCTAATGTAGGAGAGGCAGAAGAGCCCTGGAGGGAGGAAGACTGGAAGGATTAGGATGCGGAAAGTGTAGAGTATTTGTTGTCAGGGGCAGCAAGGAGCAGGCTGGCTTTTTAGGGGGCAAGGCAGGAAAGGAGTCAGAAAAGGTAGACTGTGGGAAACCTAAACTAATAGTAAAAGTGGTCAGAAGGCAGATATCTATTCTGGTAAAGATACTTCTCACAGTGAACTGGCAACAGGATAATAAGCACAGGCAGAGGGACCCAGTCTCCATTGCTGTGCCCCTGCAGACTCAAGGATATTGGGTTCGTTTTCCCTTTAAACAGAAATTTTTATTGAGCCCGCCCACAACTGGCAGGGCCCAGTTCTGCTAGTTTCGCAGGGAGTGGAGCACGTTTGCAAATAGAAACAGGACAAATAGCAACGGGCACTTGCTGTAATAAGTACCCTCCTCATGGAGTTGTGAGGATTATATATGAGTTAAGCACTTAGAAACGTGTCTGGCACATAGTGAGTGGCATTTAAGGACACTCTTTACCACTTACTATTCATTTTTATTGAGGATTAGACTGCGCCTAGCACAGTGCTTGAGTGTGCTCGTATTGAACGACTGATTAAAAACACTCTAGGGAGGGGAATACTCAAGTACTCTACGGGCAAAGCAAACTTTATAACCATGGTCTCTAAACGATTTTCTCAAAGGCTCAACAGCAAGAAAAAATGACCAAAATCTCTGGGGGCGACTGGATTTGGTCTGGTGGGGAAGACATTCCGGTCAGTTGTTGCAAAGGGGTAAGACTAGGAACCTGGAAACCGCAGGCGAGCTCGGCCTGCAGAAGGCCTGACGTGCCCACAGTCCCTCAAACGCCGCGGCGACTGGAATCTGGGCCAAAAAGGGGCGGGACTAGAAATGCGGCGAAAGCTCCCGAAGCCAGGGAGGGGGCTCGAAAGAGCCTCTGACCATATTGGGGGCGTCTGG